>NC_051861.1:66059144-66276203 GCF_015732765.1 Culex quinquefasciatus | reverse complement strand
CGTGGAATCGGCAATCGGCAGACAGACAGCTTTGCGTTCGTGGCGGGCTGGTTTGTTTACGTTTCGCGCAGTAGTTTTCCGCGGATAAATTGTAGTCCGCGAATCGCCGCAGGTTGTGGTACGTTCTGTGGCCGAGGAGTGTGTGTTCGTTCGGTCCGTGGCGTTCGGGAGCCGCGATATATTGTGGTTAAGTGATTGCTTCTGTTTTGGTGGCTGGGGGTGAAGAAAAGTTCCGCTCAGTGTTGGCGGATGCAAGGAATGTTCAGGCCAAGCAGCTGCCCCCAGAAGATCCTCTTGCCCTCAATGTCACTTGGCCTCCTTCCTCCTCCTCCTCCTGCAGGTGCTGTCTTGACACGGATCAACGCCGGAACGATTTCGGTGAATTTGACAGGACACGGAAGTTCTCGGTGAAGGAAAACACAGCTGGTTCGGTTTGTTTTGGTTTTGGTGTCGCGTGATTGGAATCCTGATTTGTGGGGGGAACATTGATTTCGCGAATGCGCGATTGTGTGCGTGTGTGTTTGTTTACGTTTGACGTATTCTTGGTGAACGGGTAATTACAACTGGATGAAACTTTTGGTGTTTCCGGAGGGTGAGCGAGAGAAAACTGACAAATCCGCGTTGGTGCTGGTTGCTATCTGCGTTTGTTTATGTGACTGTGCTTTGGGGTTTGTTTACGTTTTTAATTGATTATTGTGAGTATGTGGCAGGGGCAGGGACGTGACAATGTGACATTGCTTCTATCCTTTAGGGGTGTCAGTGACAGAAGGAAGAACCTTTCTCTGGTTATTTCAGAGGAGGTAATCTATTGAGCGACTCGCGGGCAGATTCCCGGTGAAGGTGGAGAGTTGAGTCCATTTGAATCGATGGTACATGCTGGTTCTATATACTTAGCAGGAAGAAGTATTTCAACGATTTTTTGACTCAGATAAGTATTATTTGTTTTCCTGTTCCTTTTTTTTATATAATATCATGTTGAATTATTTGATAAAAAATAACCCTGGAAATTCTGTTTGAGAATTGATACTTTGTGTTTTGTTTTCTTCAACAGGACCACAACCTGGGCATGTTTTGGGACATTCAGCATCTGGCGTTTTGTTTAATTAGGCAAATTAGCTGCGATGCAACCGTGCTTTGGTTGAATGGATTTGAAGAGGATTAACCAGGTATGTACGAAAAATATTATTATAAAGTGAACCTATCACTGTTCGAACTTCATTTTGTTACTTTTGCGCATATATATATATTTTTTCAAACCAAATCAATGTAGTCATAAATTTTATATTAATTGAATTGAAACACCAAGATATATTGATCACAGATGGCTTCGAAAATCTTTTTCTAGAATATTTTGTGCGAATTATTGTTTTAATATTTTTTAAAGACGTTCTCGTAAAGAGTTTTTTTAAATTTCACGTTGTTGCAGTATTTTATTGGTATAGTAGTTGTCCTAAACTGAGATGAGGGTACCTTTAGAAACTGTTTTATTCAAAGAAAGATTTGGGTTTTGTGCGAAAAATTCAACTGAAGAAAGAACATCACCTTTCTTCAATATTTGATTTGCTTTTATTATTTCAGTGTTTCAAAGAATTTGGGCATGAATCGTTTTTAAGTTTATAAATTGATTTTTTAGAAGTAGATTATGTTAAAGTCAATGTAATTTTTCCAACAAAAAGTTGTTAATATTACATTGAAAAACTGATGATCTATGTAACTTGCAATATCAAATAAAGTGAAATTTTATTTAAATATTTAATGAATTTCTTTAAATATTTTTACATTTAAAAATATTGTTGACTTTCAGTTCACAGAAAAAAATTATGGTAATATTCATCAGGAAATGGTGACAGATTTTGTGGCAAAATAAATGATCAATTTTACCCCAGAAAATGATGAATTTTAATCAGTTTTTGATGAATATTCATCAGGTTCACATTTTTAAACATTTTTATGAAGTAGTAAAAAAGGTAATATTCAACCTACCAAATTTTCAACATTCCAAAATTCAACTTTTTTTTCTGTGATGATATACAATAATAACAGATTGATTGAAAGTTATTAACAAAACCTTCAAAAAATAGATAAGACTGGTATCCCTTAAAATATACACATTGTATCTGAGTTTTGTGGCATGCATATAAAATGAATATTAATGGGATAAACTCAATACATTAATCGATTTAATTTAAAAATCTATTTTGATAATTAATTCAATTTATACGCAATGTTTTTCACAGTACGCTTTCACTGTGAGCGCACGCTCTCTCTCTCTCTTTTCGCTCTTGCTGCTTACGCTCGCACACACGGCGAAATGTCAAAACAGGAATCAAAACAAACCGGTGCTGTGCTTTTTCGTTTCGTAAATCGGAAAAAAGTGCATTTTTGGTGCATTTTGTGTCGATAGTCGTATGTATTTGTGTTTGTTTATGTGTAGTGAGTGAGGAGAAAGTGGAGGTTGTCGTTTTACCGCGGAAAAGAACGATTTGTAGCGAGAACCTTTTGTATTTTTGCGTCACCATTTTGGTGCATTAGAAGAAGGAAAACTAAGTAGATTCACCACCGCCAGAGTGGGCCACCGATGGAAACTGAGGCTTCAATTCGGTGCGGAGTGAACCCGGCAGGCTGTGCTGTTTTTGTTTATGTGTTTTATGTCGGTAATTGCGTGTGTATTAGTTTGTTTATGTGGGGGATGTGGTTTGCAAAAGAATTTGGAGGAGGTTTTTTCGCGATCGACTTTTGCACCTGTCACAGAAGAAGTCAGAAGAAGAATCCTCGTTGCCGGTATGGTCACCATCATTCAGCTCTACGGCTCTACAATCTCCAGATTCTTCCTGTGGCAGACGGTGCTAGTTTTGCCTGTTGACAGATGCATCTCACGGAAGAGGAGCTTTGCAGTCGCAAGGTATTATTTATTTATCTTAGCCCCCAAAGTTTTTGTTCTGCTGCAGCTTGTCCCCACCGTCAAAAGCCCGGATCAATTTTTTCAACCTCTGAAGGAGGAGGCAAAACGGTGCAATCTAATAAGCAGCTGCGTTTTGTAACTGTCTCCAGCAGGCGGGTCCTACCTATTTAGCAGCACCATCTTCCATCGGAAGATTTTGGGACCTCCATCGTTCCGGTAGTCATCATTTGCATTGCACAAATCCGGTCATTTCGACAACGGAATTCTCGTTTTTATTCAGATAAGTATTGTTTGCTTTCATTTTGTAGAAGTTACATTTAATAATTATTGTAAAGGTTGAGTATCTTTACAAAAATGATTTACATTTTCATTTTAGATTTGATATTTTGTGTTCTCTTCTCCTTCACAGGACAGCAATTTCTGGACAACCATCATCATATCATAGTATTCATCATAGGGAATTGATTGGATGGGTTTAGAGATCATTTACAAGGTATGTTAAACAATATTGTTATGTGAACATATCACTTTTTATCAATTGGATATTCAAAACATGTCAATTCCCGTTTTTTTAAAGATAATGGGTCTTAATTGAAAACATTCATGGTGTTAATTTTGAGATATTAACCTTAAAACTACCATTTAGAAAAACTTCACGCAAATTGTAATTCTCGCTTTTTCAATTGTCCTTTGTACATAGGAAACCCATGGCGCATTGGTGGTTCAGAAAAAGTAATCTAGAATTGGCCAAAATAAAAAGGAATTTAAAAATATGCAATTTAGCATATCAAATAGATGATTACACCAGCTGTATGATTAACGCTTTTTTCGTTTTGCAAAATCATCTTCAATCAAAGTCATCTGGTTTATGGTACCCATGCTTATTAATGTTAGCCCCAAATCAAACAAAACAATCCATTTCATATAAATTAATTAGACTCTTGAACACTTATATATTTTCAAAAAAAAAAAAACATAAATACCACTTGTTTTCATAGTTCTATTATGTTTTCATATGGCAGTTTTCGACATTAAAAAAACTTCTTGTGACTATTTCTTTTTGTAAACAGTGCTTTGGGCTTACTCAGTTCAGACAGCGCGAAGCACTTTTACTTAAAAAATAAGTCCTTTTAAGTTTTCTGTCGAAAAATACCATTTGAATATAAAAATGTATCATGGGAAGTTGCGAAATATGGATTTGTAAGATTTATTCAGAAATCACAAGTTTTCATGATACATTAATGTTTCTGGATGATATTTTTACGAACAGTTTTTTTCAGGCAAAAACCTGAACCTGTCTTGATTTTTTTATGTTTCTGGATGATATTTTTTCGCACCAATTTTTTCAGGAAAAAGCAGAATTGGCCATGATTATTTCATGTTCCTGGATGATATTTTTCGTTACCATGACATGATATTTTGAAGTTCAAAATGTCAACTTGGTTTGATATTTTTTTGATGTTTCGTAGAGTAACTCATGTTACATTTTATGTTTCTACATCTCTTAAGTCAAGCGTTCTGGAAACATGTCATCTTCATGTTTTTGGCAACATGACAAGTTTACCGTAAGATGTAATTTTCTGATCGGGGGGCAGAAAGTTGCATCTTGGAAAAATCTACCCATGTTCGTAAAAACACGAACAAGTCAAGTTCACCCCAGGGTATGGTTAAGAGATAACCGAACATGGCTACGAACATAAATTGTTCGAGGCGTATCTGCGAAAAATCTTGTTGAGTTTATTTGACCAACAATGTCACATCAAGTTGAGTTTATAGTAGCAAACAACTGAAATCTTCCAAAATCATATCAAGTTCATAAAGTAGATTTTGATCCAAAAATAATTTTATTGGTTTTAATGCACCCCGCCACAATTCAGACCCCCTCCCCCTTCTTCCTCTTCACAAATATGAGTGATATTGCAGGAATATACGCACTTACATCAAAACAAGATTTTTCAAAGTTGAAAAATTATTTTACTTTAAAAACTCATTAAAAAATTGTGGAGAATGCGTTGAATTGCCAAAATGTTATAATAATTTTCCAAATCACGAAAAATCCAAAGTCTCTATATTCAATTTTTTTTAAATTAAAAATAACAGTTTATGAAAATATTCCTAAAATTGCGTAAGTCCAAAAATCCACAGTAAAATTCCAAAAAACCTGGTAATGTTTCTTATAAAAATAATTTTTCAAAATGTTGAAAAATATTCAACTGGCTAAAAGCCAAAATTTTGCTAAGTCCAAAAAATCAAATAAATTCTACCGAAAATCTTGTCGTGATACGGATCCCGTAAATTTTCTAAGTGCCGGAACGATTTTTGTAGGGGGTATATCAATAATTATTAAAAACCAACTTTCGAATTTCAAAATTTCAATGAAGAAGTTTTGTTAGGGACATTATTTTAGGAACAAACTGATGTTTTTGTAAAAATTGGACAAAAATTTCCTGTAATTTCGTCGATTTTTCCGAAATTTTGGTTCAAAGCAAATATAAACATCAAAATAATTTATCATGTTTCCAAACTCCCGAAAATTTTCTAAGTCCCAAAAAATGCTTTTTTCTGTAAAAAGTAAAGAATTAAAAAATATACGCAAAAATTTCAAAGTCCAGCATAAATAAAATCAAACTTTAAAATATCAGCTCATGAAAATTATTCTAAGTATTCGGTCAGTGACTGTAAATTCGGTCAGTGACTGCAAATTTTTCTAAGTCCAGCATAAATTTGAAACAAAGTCAAAATAATCATTTCATGATGTTCGGGTAAAATTTTTGAAAAAAAATTAATTTTCGAAATTTTTGCTAAGTCTAAAAAAACTACCACTAACAGCTCAATATCAACTGTAGATAATGCAGTATGATCATGGAATATACTTTCCATGATACGCAGTCGGTTTCAAAAGTCGTCATAACTCGAGGAGTTTACAACAAGATGCAAATAAACAAGCCAAGATAGTTCGAAGTTATCGCCACCAACTCACTTTCCGCCCGGGTACCCGGGCGGAAAGTGAGTTGGTGGCGATAACTTGGAACTATCTTGGCTTGTTTATTCGCATCTTGTTGTAAACTCCTCGGTTATGACGTTTTTGAAACCGACTGCGTCATCAAAAAGTATTCCATAATCATACTGCATTATCTACAGTTGATATTGAGCTGTTGTGTAGTTTTTAGACTTAGCAAATTTCTTAAATTTTATTTTTCCAAAATTTTACCCGACATCATGAAATGATTATTTTGACTTTATTTCAAATTTATACTGACTTAGCAAAATTTGCAGTCACTGACAGAATTTTCAATTTCCGACACTTAGAATAATTTTCATGAGCTGATTTTAAAATGATTTTATTTATGCTGAACTTTGAAATTTTGCGTATATTTTAATTCTTTACTTTACAGAAAAGCATTTTTGGGAATTTTCGGGAGGTTGGAATAATGATAAATTATTTTGATGTTTATTTTGCTATGAACCAAAATTTCGGAAAAATCGACGAAATTACAGAAATTTTTGTCCGATTTTACAAAAACATCAGTTTGTTCTAAAATAATGTCCTAACAAAACGTCTTCATTAATTTTGAAATTCGAAAGTTTAATCCGTATCACGACAAGATTGTTGGTAGAATTTATTAGATTTTCAGGACTTTGCGAAATTTTTGCTCTCAGCCAGTTGAATATTTTCAACATTTTGAAAAATTAGCATTACCAGGCTTTTGAAATTTTACTGTGGATTTTGGACTTATGCAATTTTAGGAATATTTTCATAGACTTTATTTTTAATTAAAAAAATGGAATATAGAGACTTTGGATTTTGGTGAATAATTGTGACATTTTGGCAATTCAACGCTTTCTCCACAATTTTTTAATGAGTTTTGTAAAATAATTTTTCAACTTTGAAAAGTCTTGTTTTGATGTAAGTGCGTATATTCCTGCAATATTACTCATATTTGTGAAGAGGAAGAAGGGGGTGGTCTGAATTGTGGCGGGGTGCATTAAAAACAATAAAATTATTTTGGGATCAAAATCTACTTTATGAACTTGGTATGATTTTGGAAGATTTCAGTTGTTTGCTACTATAAACTCAACTTGATGTGGCATTGTTGGTCAAATAAACTCAACAAGATTTTTCGCAGATACGCCTCGAACAATTTATGTTCGTGGCCATGTTCGGTTATCTCTTAACCATACCCTGGGGTGAACTTGACTTGTTCGTGTTTTTACGAACATGGGTAGATTTTTCCAAGAAGCAACTTTCTGCCCGGGTATCTCTTAACCATACCCTGGGGTGAACTTGACTTGTTCGTGTTTTTACGAACATGGGTAATGGGTAGATTTTTCCAAGATGCAACTTTCTGCCCGGGAATTTTTAGTTTTTAGAACAAACAAAAATCATGCCATGTTCACAAAAACAGTCCATAATATTTTTGTGTTCTTCCTAAGATGTGATTTTCTGCCCAGGCCGGGGAGCGCACAGTCGCATAATGGCGGCATCGTGCCAGAATTAAGGGTGCACAGCAACGAAGGAAGTTGTTGTCTTCTTATTCCAAAATTGTCAAACTTACGGACCCAATCCTGCAATAACGGAATTGTAAAACTAATCAAACTTTGTTGTAAATTACTTTATGGACACTACTTTAGGGGAAGAAAAAAAAAATATTTCGATAGTTCTCGTAGTTTTGAAAATACTTAAATATCTGTAACAAAAATCTTGGTGCAAAAGCTCTGGTTGATGTGCACCGTTAAGGGTGATCATGTGGTTTAAAATGAAACTTTTATTCAAGGGCAAGTTCGAGCAATTATTACTAATGTCCGAGAAGTGGTTAAAGATCAAAATTCATAATTTGTTGTTGAATTGCGAGACTGTGACGTTACGCTAGGTTGTTTTTTATGATTGCATAATATCAATTCGAAATGTACACAATTAAATTAAAGCCTCATTTCTAAAAATTGTTTGCTTACTATTATTTAGAAGAACCGTCATCAGGGGTGACATTGGGTCTGGGGGTGAGATTTGGCCATACAAATTTCTGCATTTTTGTATGACCCAAAACTCACCCCCAGACCAAATGTCACCCCTGATGACGGTATCACATTATAATTTATTATATAGTCACATTTTTTTGCAGCTGGAACTTCAATATTTTACAAATTCTTGCTTGATAAAAATAAATGCTTTGAAAGCAGGGTGTTCATAAGAAAACTGCTATAAATGGTTTGAACTTATTAGATACAAAGCTGGGAAAAACAGTTTTCAAGATTTTTTAATACTTGAATGTTATACCAGGTTTTATAATTTTTAAAAGATACAAAACTGTTTTTTGTTTCGTAATGTTTATTCTAAAAAATGAATAATTAGACAATTTTTTTTTTCATATTAAAATTAGCAAAAATACCAAAATTATGAGAGTTTAAAGATATAAAAACTATAAAAAAATCCAATCGAAAACAAGGGGGGGGGGGTCTGGCAAAATGTGACGTACTTTTTGAGGGGGGGTTCAACTTTGTGTGACAAAGTGTGACATAGGGGGGAGGGGGGGTTAATTTTGGCCGATTTTTGTGTGACATACTTTATGGATGAAGCCTTAACCCGCATAAAGTTTTCTGATGAACTTACAGTAAATTTTAACGTTACAAAACGATAAAATATAATGTCATTTTGACAGTGTTTTAACAGTAGACAGCATCGTTTTTTAAGATAATTTGCGTCGTATTTTGGGACTTTACCATAAAAAAGGGGGGTTGTTATGCACCGGTACCATAAAAATTTCGAAATTTTTCCATACATTTTTCCAAATACGACGCATTTTACTGTTAATCTAATGTTGCATTTTCATTCAAAAACTTGCCCTGACTATAGAAAACATCATACATTTACAACAAATACAGTAACCTTCACAATGGATTTCACAGTAAATGTATAGTTCTTCAAGATTTTTTCCCTGCTAAATAGTACTGTTTAAACTATATTCGTACATTGAAATAAATATTAACTACAGCAGGTTTTATTGTACTTTTATTTTATTTATGGTATGTTTTACGGTATTTTCCTTAAATTAACAGTATGTTTTATTTTATTTTAGTTTCATTTACACAGTTTTTTTTTAAATTGAACTTCAAAAATGAAAGAATTTATTAGAAACAAACCAAGCTTTTCTTATTACTCATCACTCACAACTCCCGTCAGGATTTTCGTCACCGCCGTCCGTCCAGCATCTCGCCATTCAGGAAGGGTTTCCTTTAATCACCGCCGCGGTCGAGTTGAAACTGTCGTTGGGCTCCCTTCGACGTTTTCTTTCGTAATTCCGCTTCAAGCTGTCGGCCAAAAGCTCCGTTTTGTCGAGACTGCAAATGTAAAAAAACACAATTAGAATCAATTTACACAGCCTGCATCCCACAACTTACGTCCACTTCTTCATCTTCAAATGTCCTGCTGCTTCAGGAATTAACGTTGCCACCAAGAAAGGAACCATGATGGCAAACTGGAATGTCCGCATTTCACGTCTACGAGCATCCGCGTTGGAAGTAGTAGACTCTGTAATCGAAAAAAACAATACGTTAAAAATAGGTAACCTAAAGAAAACACATCGGCCTGCCCAAGCAAGCCACGGAAAATGTCTACTGCTACAAATGAGAAAAGCTCGGAACTTAACCTCAAAGGTAAATTGTTGCACACCCTGGACTAACGAAGCAACCCATTCAAGCAATCGAAGCAACCATCAATCATTCAAGCATTCATTCACGATTCTACTTCTGACACTCGAACAAGATAGAATCAAATAAATTTAGCTCTCACGAAATACAACATAAATAAACCAAATGAACTTTTTTGACAGGTGTCAGTGCCGGGACTCAAAATTTTGTTCCGGTTGTTCCGTTTCGCATGGACACAAACACGGTTAGGAGCACGACAAGGACAAGGCCACGGGAATGGCCAGGAACAGGCACCTACACGGCCAGGGACACGAAAACGGCCAGAAGCACAGACACGAACACGGTCAGGAGTTCGGACAAGGACACAGCCTAGAGCACGGCCACGGAACGACAAGGAACAGGCAACTACGTGGTCAATTGCGCGTACACGAACACGGACAGATGCACACTTATCCGAAAAAACTCAGGTTTTGACGTTTCGCGCAATCGGAAGCAAATTCAAATTCAAAAAGAAATGTTAAGTCGTGAAAACGACACCTATCAAACCACTGAGTTCTTTGAGCTCATTTGCTACGTCACAGTTTTCTTGCCTACTGCGGGTGGGATTCCGCCCCGTGGCTCTATCCTTTTCAATAGAATAAAATGTCAAATACTCACACGAAGATGTTCGAACTCCTCGTAGCTTTTCCAGATTGAGCACTTGGCATCTTGGAGGCCTCCATTCGGAATGGATTATTGACGGTGGCCGGAAATGTCCGCAGTATGCGCCGGGTCTGCGTTTCCACTGCGGGTTTTGTCCCGTAACCGAACAGCTCCACACGCCCACTGAAAAAGACACAAATAATATAAAAGAATAGCTTGACAATTTTTCGAAGCAGGCCATGGCAACAACCTGCTGTTGCTTCAGGGGGATTCCGCCTTCTCCAAAATTAATAAAACTCCAAAAACTTACCCAAATGTGAGAAAAATCCGCCATCCCGGAGATGTTCCGGTTCGTTCATCCGGCGGATTTGATGACGGAGGTTATTTTTCATAAGCACACGCGAGTAAAACTTGAATTCGATTCGAAACTGCAGCCAACACGGCCAACACGAAACATGAATGAACACGCGCGAGAGAAAAAGTTTGACAGCTCGCAGCTCGCTCAATCATGGTGCGTTCGATTCAAGAGCGTCGGCTGCACAGTTTCTGTATAATGGTGCGTTCGTTTTATGATTCTTATTTATTGCTTTTTTACGATTTTTTTTTATTTATTTCGCAATAATGTTTAAAAGTTTAAATGTTTAAACGTTTAAATGTTTAAATGTTTAAATGTTTAAATGTTTAAATGTTTAAATGTTTAAATGTTTAAATGTTTAAATGTTTAAATGTTTAAATGTTTAAATGTTTAAATGTTTAAATGTTTAAATGTTTAAATGTTTAAATGTTTAAATGTTTAAATGTTTAAATGTTTAAATGTTTAAATGTTTAAATGTTTAAATGTTTAAATGTTTAAATGTTTAAATGTTTAAATGTTTAAATGTTTAAATGTTTAAATGTTTAAATGTTTAAATGTTTAAATGTTTAAATGTTTAAATGTTTAAATGTTTAAATGTTTAAATGTTTAAATGTTTAAATGTTTAAATGTTTAAATGTTTAAATGTTTAAATGTTTAAATGTTTAAATGTTTAAATGTTTAAATGTTTAAATGTTTAAATGTTTAAGTGTTTAAATGTTTAAATGTTTAAATGTTTAAATGTTTAAATGTTTAAATGTTTAAATGTTTAAATGTTTAAATGTTTAAATGTTTAAATGTTTAAATGTTTAAATGTTTAAATGTTTAAATGTTTAAATGTTTAAATGTTTAAATGTTTAAATGTTTAAATGTTTAAATGTTTAAATGTTTAAATGTTTAAATGTTTAAATGTTTAAATGTTTAAATGTTTAAATGTTTAAATGTTTAAATGTTTAAATATTTAAATATTTAAATGTTTAAATGTTTAAATGTTTAAATGTTTAAATATTTAAATATTTAAATGTTTGAATGTTTAAATGTTTGAATGTTTAAATGTTTAAATGTTTAAATGTTTAAATGTTTAAATGTTTAAATGTTTAAATGTTTAAATGTTTAAATGTTTAAATGTTTATATGTAATATTTTAATATTTTAATATTTTAATATTTTAATATTTTAATATTTTAATATTTTAATATTTTAATATTTTAATATTTTAATATTTTAATATTTTAATATTTTAATATTTTAATATTTTAATATTTTAATATTTTAATATTTTAATATTTTAATATTTTAATATTTTAATATTTTAATATTTTAATATTTTAATATTTTAATATTTTAATATTTTAATATTTCAATATTTTAATATTTTAATATTTTAATATTTTAATATTTTAATATTTTAATATTTTAATATTTTAATATTTTAATATTTTAATATTTTAATATTTTAATATTTTAATATTTTAATATTTTAATATTTTAATATTTTAATATTTTAATATTTTAATATTTTAATATTTTAATATTTTAATATTTTAATATTTTAATATTTTAATATTTT
This sequence comes from Culex quinquefasciatus, assembly GCF_015732765.1. NCBI lineage: Eukaryota > Metazoa > Arthropoda > Insecta > Diptera > Culicidae > Culex > Culex quinquefasciatus. The sequence continues at coordinate 66,264,093 of NC_051861.1, read as the reverse complement.
ACTATTCTAACATTTTAATATTTTTATATTTATATATTTTACTATTCTAATATTTTACTATTCTAATATTTTACTATTCTAATATTTTAATATTTTTATATTTTTATATTTTCAATACTTTTATTACATGATTCGCATTATTTGAAAAAATCGTTCAAAAAAAGTTCACACTATGCAACTATAACATTACAATGAAACTTACTGTAACAAAAAATTGGAAAAAAATGCGTTATGAGATTTCCAATAACAAAACCATAATATTTGCTGTATTCATGAAATGTACAGTAGTTTTATTGTTTCAATTTATAACATTTCCAATAACAAAACCATGAAATTTGCTGTAACCATGAAATCTACGATAACTTTATCGTCATTCCAATGAAGTTAAAAAAAAATCAACCATAAACTTACCATAAATATTATAACATCTATTGTAACTTCATGGTTATGACAATACAAATCATCATATAATTTTATTCGGGTAGCTGTTACTAAAAATCTAAAATTCTAAAATTCAAAAATTCAAAAATCCTAAAATTTTAAAATTCTAAAATTCTAAAATTCTAAAATTCTAAAATTCTAAAATTCTAAAATTCTAAAATTCTAAAATTCTAAAATTCTAAAATTCTAAAATTCTAAAATTCTACAATTCTAAAATTCTAAAATTCTAAAATTCTAAAATTCTAAAATTCTAAAATTCTAAAATTCTAAAATTCTAAAATTCTAAAATTCTAAAATTCTAAAATTCTAAAATTCTAAAATTCTAAAATTCTAAAATTCTAAAATTCTAAAATTCTAAAATTCTAAAATTCTAAAGATTCTAAAATTCTAAAATTCTAAAATTCTGGAGTTCAAAATTCTAAATTCTAAAATTCTAAAGATTCTAAAATTCTAGGTTCTAAGGTTCTGGGTTAAATTCTAAAATTCTAAAATTCTAAAATTCTAAGATTCTAAAATTCTAAAATTCTAAAATTCTAAAAATTCTAAATTAAAATTCTAAAATTCTAAGGTTCTAAAATTCTAAAATTCTAAAATTTAAAATTCAAAAGGTTCTAAGTTCAAAATTCTAAAGTTCTAAGGTTAAAATTCTAAAATTCTAAAATTCTAAAATTCTAAAGTTCTAAAATTAAAATTTAAAATTCTAAAATTCTAAATTCTAAAATTCAAGGTTCTAAAATTCTAAAATTCTAAAATTCTAAAATTCTAAAATTCAAAAGGTTCTAAAATTCTAAAATTCTAAGTTCTAAAATTCTAAAATTCTAAAATTCTAAAATTCTAAAGTTCTAAAGTTAAAGATTCTAGGTTCTAGTTCTCAAGTTCTAAGGTTAAAATCTAAGGTTAAAGGTTCTAAGGTTAAAATTCTGGATTCTAAAATTCAAAATTCTAAAGTTCTAAAATTAAAAGGTTCTAAAGTTCAAAAGGTTCTAAGATTCTAAGGTTCTAAAGATTCTAATTCTAAGATTCTAAGATTCTAAGGTTCTAAAATTCTAAGGTTAAGATTCTAAAATTCTAAGTTCTAAAATTCTAAGTTCTAAGATTCTAAGATTCTAAAGGATTACAAGGTTCTAAAATTCTAAAGATTCTAAGATTCTAAAATTCTAAAATTCTAAATTCTAAGGTTCTAAAATTTAAAATTCTAAAATTCTAAAGTAAATTCTAAAATTCTAAAGTTCAAGATTAAAAATTCTAAAATTCTAAAACTAGTTCTAAAATTCTAAAGTTCTAAAATTCAAAGTTTAAAGTTAAATTCTAAAATTCTAAGATTCTAAAATTTAAATTCTAAATTCTAAAATTCTAAAATTCTAAGAATTCTAAAATTCTAAAATTCAAAATTCTAAAATTCTAAAGTTCTAAAATTCTAAAGTTCTAAAATTCTAAAATTCTAAAATTCTAAAATTCTAAGGTTCTAAAGTTCTAAAATTCTAAATTCAAAAATTTAAATGTTCAAAAATTTAAAGGATTCAAAATTCAAAGTTCAAGGGATTCAAAATTCAAAATTCAAAATTCAAAGTTCAAGGAGTTCAAAATTCAAGGGTTCAAAGTTCAAAGGTTCAAAAGTTCAAGGGATTCAAAGGTTCAAAGTTTAGGTTTAAAATTTAAGGATTTAAGGATTTAAGGGATTTAGGGATTTAAAAATTTAAGGTTTAAAGGTTTAAGGTTGGAGTTTAAGGGATTTAAGGGTTAAAAATTCATAAATTCAAGGATTCAAAGGGTTCAAAATTCAAAGGATTCAAGGATTCAAAATTCAAAGGTTCAAAATTCAAGGTTTAAAAGGGATTTAAAGTTTAAAGAGTTCAGTTCAGGGCTTCAAAATTCAAAGTTCAGGATTCAAAATTCAAAAGTTCAGGTTCAAAGGGATTCAAAATTCAAAATTCAAGGGATTCAAGGATTCAAAATTCAAAATTCAAAATTCAAAGATTCAAGGATTCAAAGGGTTCAAAATTTCAAAGTTTCAAAGGGATTCAAAGGGATTCAAAATTTTAAGATTCAAAAGTTCAAAATTCAAAGGGATTCAAAGTTCAAAGATTCAAGGGATTCAAAGGGTTCAAAGAGTTCAAGGGTTCAAAATTCAAGGTTCAAGGATTCAAGGGTTCAGGGTTCAAGGATTCAAAAATTCAAGGCTCAGGGTTTCAAGGGATTCAAGGGTTCTGGAGTTCAAATCTAAGGTTCAAGGATTCTAAGGTTCTAAAGGATTCAAGGTTCTAAGATTCAAAGTTCAGTTCAGGATTCAAAAGTTCAAGGATTCAAAATTTAAAATTCAAGGTTTTAAAATTTTAAAATTTTAAGTTCTAAAATTACAAAGTTCTAAAATTCTAAGTTCTAAAATTCAAAGATTCTAAAATTCTAAGATTCTTAAATTCTTAGATTCAAAATTCAAAGTTCAAAAATTCTAAGGTTAAGGATTCTAAAATTCTAAAATTCTAAAATTCTAAATTCTAAATTCTAAAATTCTAAGTTCAAGATTAAAATTCTAAATTCTAAAATTCTAGATTAAAGTTCTAAAATTCTAGGTTTCTAGATTCTGAGTTAAAATTCTAAGTTCTAAAGGTTAAGTTCTAAAATTCTAAAGTTCTAAGATTCTAAAATTCTAAGATTCTAAAATTCTAAAATTCTAAAATTCTAAAATTCTAAAATTCTAAGGTTCTAGGATTCTAAAAGGTTAAAATTCAAATTCTAGGTTCTAAAATCTAAATTCTAAAATTCTAAAATTCTAAAATTCTAAAATTCTAAATTTTAAAATTCTAAAATTAAAATTCTAAAATTCTAGGTTCAGGTTCTAAAATTAAAATTCTAAAATTCTAAAATTCTAAAATTCTAAAATTCTAAAATTCTAAAATTCTAAAATTCTAAAATTCTAAAATTCTAAAGTTCTAAGGTTCAAATTCTAAAATTCTAAAATTCTAAAATTCTAAAATTCTAAAATTCTAAAATTCTAAAATTCTAAAATTCTAAAATTCTAAAATTCTAAAATTCTAAAATTCTAAAATTCTAAAATTCTAAAATTCTAAAATTCTAAAATTCTAAAATTCTAAAATTCTAAAATTCTAAAATTCTAAAATTATAAAATTCTAAAATTCTAAAATTCTTAATTTATTAATTTTCGAATTTCCTTATTTCCTCATTTCCTAATTTCAGCACAGCCGATGCCGGATCTGCTGCTGCTTTCGTAGGTTGACCTTGAGCGCTAACGAGCAGCTCCCCATAATCCACGGTAGAAATACGCCTAAAAACAACATCGAGTAAAAATCTAATCAGATTTATATCGCAATGATCCACAATGAAAATTGAGTGTTGCTGCGATGTAAAAGTTTCCAAGCAAAAAAATAACCAACCACCTCCCAATACTCACGTTTTTACAAAAGCACTCCTCGGGGCGCTTCTTCGTGAACTGCCACCGGACACACCTTCCTTGCGTTGATGGTGATAGCGATGATCCACGTGATTCTCCATCCCGCCATCGTCCTCCAGCCACCCGTCAATGCCGTTGTCCGAGTCATGGAATGGTCCACTCGCTTCGAAGCTACCTCCGTAATCCGACGGGTTCTCCGTGGCCCACTCCGGCAGTTGATCATCGGCGTCCCAGTGACGCCGTAGTCCACCTTCCGGTCCTCCACTCGTGTTGAGATCTCCGCCACTCAGAGCCGACATCCGAGGTTTGTAGCCACCGCCCGCTGACGACGAATGCAGTGGCCGCCCTCCAGTCCCATCGCCTATGACACTCTCCTCTTCGCGCCAACTCGTTGACCTGGACCACTTGTCCCGCAAGCTAGACCCGGACAGACTCGTCGACAGTTCGTTGCCCCACCGCCAGTTCCGGAACCACTGCGCCAGTCGGTGGTACTTGGTTCGTCATCCGGCCGAGATCGGCGCCAGCTTTCCATGTTGGCCGTCCTCGCACGAACTAGACGAGTTCCAGTCGTATTCCTCCTTCAAGTTGGATTTTTCCGCAAACAAACAGCTTCACTCTGGAAATAGAAAAACATTGCAGGTTTTTCAACGTCAGCAGGCCAAGGTAAACGTTTGCTGCTGCTGCGGGAAAGGGTTCCGCCCTTCCGCCAAATTTCACAATCCTCCCAATACTTACACAAAGATGCTGAAAACTTTTCGCCTTGCGGAGCGGACCCGATTCCGTCCCTCAGCGGATTTGTCCAACTGCCTTCGGCTGCTCGTTGGGCACCTTGACTAACGCCAAAAGTTGCCAAATCACGAGGATACAGCCAACACCGCCAACACCGACACGGACACGATCAAACACGCGCGTGTGGAAAAAAACTGACAGCTCAACCATGGTGCGTTTGTTTCATGAGCGTTGCACAGATTCAGTGTAATGGTGCGTCCGTTGCAATAGCGTCGGCTGCACAGGTTCAGTGTTATGTTGGGTTCCTTCGTTTATTTATTTATTCCTTTTTATTTTATTTTTTATTCAAATCAAATATTGAAATTTCAAAATGTTAACTATTAAATGTTCAAATGATAAAATATTTAAATGTTAATACGTTCAAATGTTTGAATGTTTAAATGTTTAAATGTTTAAATGTTTAAATGTTTAAATGTTTAAATGTTTAAATGTTTAAATGTTTAAATGTTTAAATGTTTAAATGTTTAAATGTTTAAATGTTTAAATGTTTAAATGTTTAAATGTTTAAATGTTTAAATGTTTAAATGTTTAAATGTTTAAATGTTTAAATGTTTAAATGTTTAAATGTTTAAATGTTTAAATGTTTAAATGTTTAAATGTTTAAATGTTTAAATGTTTAAATGTTTAAATATTTAAATGTTTAAATGTTTAAATGTTTAAATGTTTAAATGTTTAAATGTTTAAATGTTTAAATGTTTAAATGTTTAAATGTTTAAATGTTTAAATGTTTAAATGTTTAAATGTTTAAATGTTTAAATGTTTAAATGTTTAAATGTTTAAATGTTTAAATGTTTAAATGTTTAAATGTTTAAATGTTTAAATGTTTAAATGTTTAAATGTTTAAATGTTTAAATGTTTAAATGTTTAAATGTTTAAATGTTTAAATGTTTAAATGTTTAAATGTTTAAATGTTTAAATGTTTAAATGTTTAAATGTTTAAATGTTTAAATGTTTAAATGTTTAAATGTTTAAATGTTTAAATGTTTAAATGTTTAAATGTTTAAATGTTTAAATGTTTAAATGTTTAAATGTTTAAATGTTTAAATGTTTAAATGTTTAAATGTTTAAATGTTTAAATGTTTAAATGTTTAAATGTTTAAATGTTTAAATGTTTAAATGTTTAAATGTTTAAATGTTTAAATGTTTAAATGTTTAAATGTTTAAATGTTTAAATGTTTAAATGTTTAAATGTTTAAATGTTTAAATGTTTAAATGTTTAAATGTTTAAATGTTTAAATGTTTAAATGTTTAAATGTTTAAATGTTTAAATGTTTAAATGTTTAAATGTTTAAATGTTTAAATGTTTAAATGTTTATATGTAATATTTTAATATTTTAATATTTTACTATTTTGATATTTTAATATTTCAATATTTTAATATTTTAATATTTTAATATTTGAATATTTTAATATTTTAATATTTTAATATTTTAATATTTTAATATTTTAATATTTTAATATTTTAATATTTTAATATTTTAATATTTTAATATTTTAATATTTTAATATTTTAATATTTTAATATTTTAATATTTTAATATTTTAATATTTTAATATTTTAATATTTTAATATTTTAATATTTTAATATTTTAATATTTTAATATTTTAATATTTTAATATTTTAATATTTTAATATTTTAATATTTTAATATTTTAATATTTTAATATTTTAATATTTTAATATTTTAATATTTTAATATTTTAATATTTTAATATTTTTATGTTTTAATATTTTAATATTTTAATATTTTAATATTTTAATATTTTAATATTTTAATATTTTAATATTTCATTATTTTATTATTTTATTATTTTAATATTTTATTATTTTAATATGTTAATATTTTATTATTTTAATATTTTATTATTTAAATATGTTAATATTTTAATATTTTCAATACTTTTATTACATGATTTGCATTATTTGAAAAAAAAAAATCGTTAAAAAAAAGTTCACACTATGCAACTATAACATTACAATTAAACTTACTGTAACAAAAATTTGGAAAAAATGCATTATGAGATTTCCAATAACAAAACCATGATATTTGCTGTCTTCATGTATTTTACGGTAGTTTTATTGTTTCAATTTATAACATTTCCAATAACAAAACCATGAAATTGACTGTAACCATGAAATCTACGATAGCTTTATCGTCATTCCAATGAAGTTCAAAAAAAAAACAACCATAAACTAACTATAGATATTATAATATCTATTGTAACTGCATGGTTTTGACAATGCATATCATCATGTAATTTTATTCGGGGGTGTCTGTCTTAGACAGTTTTTTTCTGCTGTAGTTTGAGGTGTGCACTTTTGTATAGAGCTTTCCACAAGTTGCACGATTGTCTAAAAATCGCTGCAATCTGCAATATTGTTGCCACAATTTGCCCCATGTACAGTCATCCCACATAATCGGAACACCCACAAATTCGGAACACTTTTGTGATAATTTGTCAATAGCATGCCAAATGCAGCTTTTCTCTCGACCCTACTATTTTTAGGACCTTTATTTGGACATTTTCTTGCTATTTCACTAGTAAAAGTAGTGCTTTTTGAACAAAAAACTTCACTCCAAGACTATTTTATCCAGAGCAGCAAAACACTGCCTCCAAATTGCCTGTTTCATGATTGTGGGATGTTATTGTGCCTCCCACAATTGTGGAACACCTGAATTTGACTGATATTTTCACAAAAAAAGTTATCAGACCATGGATAAAACATCACTATCACTAAGCTTGAGTTTCACTGGTTGCAGTGTGTGAAATCATTATTTTGTTACAATTATGTACTCCTGGAGAGATCCAAAGTTTGTTATAAAAAGTGTTCCGAATTTGTGGATTTCAAGGGTCTATGTTTTTCTTCAAAAACTTGATATAAAAGTAAAAATTTGCACTTGTTCGATACAGCATTCGAAAGATCGCATGAAAAGCTTTCAAATGAAGGTAAAAGCGAATCATTAAGTTCAATTACCGATTTGCTATGATTTTTTGAACATTGGCCGAGCTGTAAACTGTTCCGAATATGAGGGATGACTGTATGTATTCTCCCAAGATGAGTGGTGGTGTTTTCTTAACATGTATAACCATTGCGCATGCGACTATTATATTTGCATTTATTAGGCTGACGTGTAATTTCTCTTACAAGAATAATTATTAGTTGGTATTTTTAGCAGATTATCTCATTCAAAATTAGAGACTGGTTTAAAAATAAACGAAAGATAATGTTACCAAACCATGCTACAATGGATGATAAAAATATTAGAAGTCGCAGTAGCGCACGGAAAAAAACATGCACATTCATTTCAAACATACTAAAAAAGAAGAAAATCTCTATGTTTGAAGACATATCGTTTCAAGAGGAAATGCATTACCGGGCTAGATCAGAACCATCAGGTAAGGTGATATACATATTTTACGAAGCATTTGTCAGCATTTCATCATAGAATACCTATTCTATGCTTTCACGTATAATGCCAGGACCGGGATGTGAATCACATAAAATGAGAGAAAAGCTTGCGCTATAAGACGAGTAATTTGGAAAAATGAGAGGGCACTTCATAAGGGCTGAGTCATGTAAAAGCATGTACAAAGTTCTACAGATTCACCTCATTTTGGAAATAAGAAAAATGCAACATCACAAGTCACGAAGGACTCGTTGATGTAGCCAAAAGTGATTAATTTTCGAAAGACGTCCAGAATTATAGAATTTCAGAAGTCGAACAGTTTTTGCTTTTTCTACAATGTATTCTCTATGGGAGAACTGCCATTTATACTAGGGGGGTGACACTTCGGTTCTGCCGGAGCTGGAACCTCGAGCTTGCTGCTGAAACCTCGAGCGCGGAGCCAGCACCGAGCTAAAATTAACCTGTATAATCACGACTTCGCGTCCCCATTTGCAGCGCACCAATGATGCTATTATTCGATTACCACAATCACTCACCCCATACGAACAGCGACACAAAAGCACACAAAAAAAATTAACCTGAATAATCACGACTTCGCGTCCCCACTTGCAGCGCACCAATGATGCTATTATTCGACTACCACAATCACTTACCCCATACGAACAGCGACACAAAAGCACACAAAAAAATTACCTTGAATAATCACGACTTCGCGTCCCCACTTCCAGCGCACCAATCGAAAATGATCCGTAAGACTCCATTTTGAAATAATCTAATTAAACTACTAAGCAATGAAAACTAAAAGTACCAAAATTTGACTAAATCAAGCAAACAATTTAAATCTAAAAGTGAAATTAATTAAGGATTATGGATAAGAACTTTTTCACCCAAAAATACCTTAAGGGAAACTTAAAAAAAGGAGTCAAATCGACTTGTAATTCTGAATATAACCTATAAGAAAAAAGCATATAGTTGACATAACCTCCATTTACGAACACACATCCCAAAGCGTGGATAATAAATCCAAAAAAATCACGATAAAAGTGCCAACTATCGTTCTTCCCCCACTCGAAAGGATAAAAATCTTTGATTTTTGATTTTACGCTGCGCGCCAATTGTAACGTCAGACTAGCTGGCTCTTTGTAGAAAATATAGTTTTTGGGGAAAAGGGTTCTAATTATGAGCAACAGGAGCTAATTTGCACGGCTAGCTACTTCTCAGGGCAATTCTTTGGGAACGAACGATAATTTGGCACTTACCCGATCATTATCAACCTCACAATCGTCTTCTCTCTCGTGTGCGGCAAATAGAAAAGGCAAAATTAACGATCACACACGCACGGTTTATTCAACGCACTTTACTTTACTTTTAAGCAGAAACTTTAGTGATTTTTCGACGGTTTTGCACTTAAAACTAAAACTAATCTAAATTAAAGATTCAAAAAAGAGAATTTAACACGTTTTGGGATGGGTTTTATGGGTTTATTTTAGCTGGAACAAAACGGAGCGCGAACAATCTCATGATGGCATGCACGTTGGGGCCGTCCCGCGGTTGGGGCCCTTCTGCAGGTCGCGATACACGACCGGATAGCTGAAGGCCGGGATGAGGGTATTGTAGAGAGAGCAAGCAAGTCAAGGGGGAACAGACATACATCGATCAGCGTCTCGTCCGTCGCAAGATGGCGGATAACGGCGGCGTCCATGCCTGCCGGGCCTGGGTTTTTCGTCGACGACCGTGACTATGGTCAGCGGGGCATTCTCACTAGTGAGAACAAGGGTTTCCAGGATTGTGGGACCATATGTTGATGGATGGTCTTGACGGCCTCGAACGGTGACACTAGATTTTCGGTATCACTCGCGCACTTTAGTTCTTCGGGGTGGATCCAAATGATCCAATTATTTGGTGTGGAGGCCGCTTAAACTTATTTTAAAACAGGCATACGCGTCGGAATTGGCCCTCTAGCTCCCACCAGGTGATCTTCCGGATCGAAACGCGCGCTTTATGTGTACTCGGACACTCCCCGCTGACCTTCCCAACACACTATCCACTCGGGTGGATTCCGTGAATACCGTTCAACTTAACGCCTGATTTTGACTTTTTGTTAATTCAACTCGCACACGCGGTTAATTAACTCGTTCGAGGAACCACAATCTTGATCGTACTAGTGTCGGCTATTAGATAGCAAAAGAGGACGAGTCTAGGGCTTCGGGGCCCTTTTGTATCCTCCGCTCTCCGAGGTAGTCTGTCCCAGCGGGTCCACTTCTCTCTCTCCCATAGATTCTGCTGGTCATCTTTTGCGTTGCGAAGTTCAAACGCAAAGTTTGAATTTCCCAATCTCGCCATACTGGAACGCCACAACAACCTAACTCCCTACACCTAGTGGTTGTGCATGAGAGCGGCGCGTCTTTGTTAGTAATCCTAACCATTAGCTAAGAGGCCTTAATTCTAATGTTAGTTCAATACATGATTTTCTAGTCGAATCATGATTTACCAACTAATTAGTGATTATTGGTAATAATGAACTGCCCTTTTAAATCTAAGATCTGTTGCTCAACTCACTCTCATGCATTGGAAATGAACCTTTATCATAGTGAAGTGGGCTGCGATTTCGGTACGCAAGCAAATCAAATTTTATAGCGAAAAGAGATGTAATGTACTTAGTCTATAAAAAAAAAACAAAATATTTCATATTTGGGCAGATAATGATCGAATTCCGTAGTAACAGTTCAATAGGGCGAATCTGCGTTTGTAAACAAGCAGTCTATCCCCCTCTTACTTGACGTGAACTGTCACTTGAGCAAAAGGGATAGACTGCTTGGTTACAAAAGCAGATTCGCCCTATTGAACTGTTACTACGGAATTGGAACCCATCGGTTACAGACTTAGGAATGTTTATAGGAGACAATATCAACGGACTGGGGACTATGACAAAAAGATTTCAGTAAACAATTTGAACAAAATCATACAAGACCGACTTGACAATATCAGAAATCAAGAATTTTCAAAACATGTAAGCCAGCTTGGGAATTGTTCAAAACCATTTTGGAAACTTTGTAACCGATGGCAGTTCCTTACCCAATCGTTACTGTGACTCTGTTTGTATCGCGTTAAATAGCATGCAGGAATATACTTGAGTTATTGGGCGGAGCTTCACTACTCCCACTGGCTAGGGCAAACAAAAGCCAAGACACCCTAGCAGTACGCAGCCAGTTCCATACCCACACGATTGCTACCCACAAGAAGGAGTCTTCAAAGGAAACCGACGTTGGTAACTGGTTGGTAGCCGATTGGTAGCAAGGATTGACAGAAGTCTGGTTGGCGGCAATACCGTAGATGACTTGCGAAGTCAAGAACCGGGAATCGGTCTATTTGCCCGAAGGACCCGTAACCAGACAGACCGGCCTAGAAGTCTGTCGGACAGCAGGTAATTGCCGCCGTAAAACAAAGTGTGACCCAGTACTAATGTGTCCTGTGAAAAGGACCCTCAATGTTTGACCCTTAGTGTCATCCTTGGCCGACGGAGTGCCGTCGGAGCCGGACGTTTCGGACGCTTCCGTGATGTCCCTGTGGAACCCAACAACCTCGATGTGTCCACGCCCTTGGTGCTCGATTACGGGCAATGTTCCGGCCAACCGTCAACACCGGCCGAAGTCCCAATCCGTCACTATATTGGGAGGAGCACAGGACGTTCGGACGGGTCCACCAGAAGCCGCGCACATCAACCGCTACCGAGTTCCAGGATCGGGAACCGTGATCCGTGTAAGCGACCGGAGGTCGCGTAACCGTCATCCGGAGGAGATTGCTGAAAGAAGGAGAAGCTGGAAGATCGTCGAGCTACTGGGGCCCCAAGAAACCAGAAGGAACAGGTCAGATAGACAATAAGAAAGTGGGAAAATTGAGGTTAGGAAAGGTGAAGGAAGTTAGTAGGAAGAAGTGGGAGAATAAAAGTGTGCACAAAAGATAATAAAAGTGGTGTTTCGTTTGGTAGCTCAAGTGTTTTTCCTGTGTCCGATTAGTCTAGTGTGGATAAGCGTGCCGACCTTGAGGTATTTTTGTAGAGTCCCTGCATCGAGAAAGGTCTCGGCTAACCACAAGTTACACTTTGGCGCCCAACATAAACTAGTCTTACCAGCTAGCTTTGAGGGTACAGTTCGGGATCACTTGAGTACACTAAACACCCACGGAGGTCTCTGGGAAAACTGCCCGGATTCCTTAAAATAATGATTAGCAGTGAGTGATTGAATCTACTCTAATCTACAATGCACACGGAATTTTCATTTATGTTAGAGGGGTTACTGTTGTCCAAAAGTTAAATGTGAAAAGCATGAAAAAACGATCGTTTACAAAGTGAGTTGCAAATCTAGTCAAATTTTAAATTGTTTCTGTGTTTGTGTTATTGGTCGGAGGGAATGAAAAGACAGCAAAAACCATAGTGATTTATTTTTCAAAAACCTAAACTGTGATATACAATCCAAAAAGCTCATTTAGATATCGAGCGTGAACCAATTTTAGGTCATAAAATTATTTTTCAACGTCGTAATCGTGTCACTAGGTAGTTCTTTTCAAATTTTATCAAAATTCTTCACGTTGGCCATCCCAACGCAATTTCTGTTATGAATCAGTTGGTTGATGAGTGAATGCAGCAGCAACTATTTGATTGAAGGCAGTCCGAGCGGAATTTGGTACCGTTTCGTTGATTTAGCCAAAAGTATTGTGATGAAAAACAGCATGCAAACCTGGAAATATTAAAAAAAAAATGTTAGCAAAAATATATCAAATTGTGTGAAGTATTACGAATTTTAAATTGTATGTTGTGAGTGATTGAATGAATGAATATGAGTTAAAATGATGAATGAATGATGTACTGGAATGGTGAAATATTTCACCGATTTTCCCACCCAATTACCCCCCTGAGAGAAAACGCAAGTGAGCGTGAAGGAAAAACATTGAAATGAGAGAGAATCGAACACCAATAGTGGAGAAAAACAATCTATTTTGAGAGCTTTCAGGAGAAGAGAGCGGTTAGTGAGAGAAGTTATGTTGTAGTGAGAGTCGCTACGAGTATGAGAGAGTTAGTAGTAGGTTTCTACATAACAAATGTGAGTTTGTTGTGTATGAGACAAGTTTTTAACCCAAGAACAAAATTTTAGAAAATCTGTTCTCTTTTTATTAAGATTCCTAGACTTTTCTGTACCTTGTTCAAATTTGGAGTTAATGTGAAGCAGGAGGTTGAAGTTTTGTTGTGGTCGAGATGACCAAATGTGTTCTCTTTTGGAGAAGAATGTTGATGCTCGGAGAGGCAGAGTGTCGCAGTACTAGGTTACCTAATTCAGACCTCAAACATTTTGGGTCTCTTGTGTGTGTGGTCAACTACACTGAGAATCGATGAAGTTAATATTTCGTCTTTCGTCGAACTTTCAGTAGTAGTGGACAAACCAACACAGAGATGCCATGGATCGTTATGTGGTACTAGTCTAGGAAGGACGATGAAGATCGTTTGTGTTTGTGTGTGAAGTTGTTTTTGTAGGTGTTTGTCTTACCTGTGTGTGAGATGTTATGGGACGAAGGTCCTCAAATAGGGTGGTACGCGTTGATGGCCAAATATACCCTAAAAGTAGAGAAGGAATTAGTTGAATTACCTTATGTTGGTAAGAGCAGTACAGTTTGGCAAATAGTCACCTTCTGTTAATATTTCTTCTAGAAGTACTATTCTGTCCATCCACGTACGTCAATGCTCAGCACTGACTAAGGTAGTTGCAGCTAAGTTCCGGATCTAAAGCTGCCGAGAGTAGCAAAAATAAACCTGCAGGAGAAAAAGTAAAGTTATTGTCGTAGGGACTTTTAAACAGCTGTTATGCTGAAAGTTGGATCCAGAGAAAAAGTTTTAGAGCCTGTTCACAAAAACATCTGACGAGATGGTGAGACAGAGTTCGACAATGTTACGGTAGATGCAACTGCGTGCTTGATCGTTAATAAGTGTTTGATCTTGCATTGCGTTATAGTTGATCTAACCTGTAAATTTGTGTTTGTAGTTGTGCCTCGAGTTAGGGCAACTTTTAGAGCAGTTTGGCTCAAAGAAATTTGGTAGATTTTGGTTCTAGGGAGTCATATCTGTTAATACCTCTTCTAGATTGACTCGCCTTGTTCCAATTATCGCTAATGCCAAAAGTTTCGCACCTGAAAGGCAGGTAAAATGTTACTCCAAAACTCATCCGGAAGAGTGGAGTTTGTAAAAATGTTGTAAATATTGAATTGAATGTTAATTTATTGAAATTTTAGTTTGTTGCATGTTAATTTATTAAATTATGTACTGTTTTGTACGAGGTATTGCTCTGGATAGATAATTGCATGAAAGCATAGAAACATAATGGAAAATCATAGAACACACACAATTTGCCATAAGCATACATTCTTAGAACAAGTAGAACAAAACAAGAATCAGGTGTCTCGGGAAAATACGAAGAAATAATAATCAGATCGAATCGCAACATAATTAAATCAGACATAATTATCCAATCATTTTCCATTTAAACAAAACTTGAGGTTATGAACCTGTTTTTGTTTTCACTTTTATTGATGAATTACGTGATAAAAACTTAAGAGTTTATTTCTCAAGCGAGCACTTGACCAGCATGTTGGTATCTCATGATTTGGAGAGTGTTTACTTGTAAATGGCTCATGTTTTTATCAAATACTTCATCGATACTTACCACAGAATAATTTTCATGCCATACATCATCACATTTCATAACAAATCTGTTTGACAGTGACAGATAGTTGACAGATCTAAGTTTCCCGAACATCAATAACACACACAACGAAGCAGTTGATAAGATCACCTTTGAAAAATTGAAGTACTAGAACGAAGTTTGATAAGGACTTGTGTGCAATATTGCATGAGAGTACACGGAAAGTCCAACTTTTGTAAATTTTTGTACAGTTTTGTAAATATTATTTTAATTTATTCCTTATTTATTATTTTAATGTGTAATTTGTTAAATTTTGTTGTAAATAGTAACGAAACTTTTCACGATCACTTTGACTGAGATTAAAACTCAAACATCGTATCGCTGGAGGCCGGAGTTGAACAAACGTTGATGGCCAGTACACAGGTACAACCTGCAAAACTGCGCGGAGATGGAGGAGGTGACTCTTTATCGTTGAAGCCTTATGACCCCGATACCGACTGTAGTACTAGTCTCGCATTAAGTGTTTTTCACAAATTTTCTTATGGATGATACGATCTAGTACAGCATGAGTGAAACATTTCGCGAGCAACCGTCGGTTAGTGTGAATTCGTCCGTGCGTTTGTTATTTTACGATGTCAAGGTTCAGAGGTACGTGTGTTTAGAGTTGTGATCTTGTGAGTTAAAAAAATATTTACTTTGTAAACATTTTTTTTCCCGAACTGGGGGAGAGTGTAACCGATGGCAGTTCCTTACCCAATCGTTACTGTGACTCTGTTTGTATCGCGTTAAATAGCATGCAGGAATATACTTGAGTTATTGGGCGGAGCTTCACTACTCCCACTGGCTAGGGCAAACAAAAGCCAAGACACCCTAGCAGTACGCAGCCAGTTCCATACCCACACGATTGCTACCCACAAGAAGGAGTCTTCAAAGGAAACCGACGTTGGTAACTGGTTGGTAGCCGATTGGTAGCAAGGATTGACAGAAGTCTGGTTGGCGGCAATACCGTAGATGACTTGCGAAGTCAAGAACCGGGAATCGGTCTATTTGCCCGAAGGACCCGTAACCAGACAGACCGGCCTAGAAGTCTGTCGGACAGCAGGTAATTGCCGCCGTAAAACAAAGTGTGACCCAGTACTAATGTGTCCTGTGAAAAGGACCCCTCAATGTTTGACCCTTAGTGTCATCCTTGGCCGACGGAGTGCCATCGGAGCCGGACGTTTCGGACGCTTCCGTGATGTCCCTGTGAAACCCAACAACCTCGATGTGTCCACGCCCTTGGTGCTCGATTACGGGCAATGTTCCGGCCAACCGTCAACACCGGCCGAAGTCCCAATCCGTCACTATATTGGGAGGAGCACAGGACGTTCGGACGGGTCCACCAGAAGCCGCGCACATCAACCGCTACCGAGTTCCAGGATCGGGAACCGTGATCCGTGTAAGCGACCGGAGGTCGCGTAACCGTCATCCGGAGGAGATTGCTGAAAGAAGGAGAAGCTGGAAGATCGTCGAGCTACTGGGGCCCCAAGAAACCAGAAGGAACAGGTCAGATAGACAATAAGAAAGTGGGAAAATTGAGGTTAGGAAAGGTGAAGGAAGTTAGTAGGAAGAAGTGGGAGAATAAAAGTGTGCACAAAAGATAATAAAAGTGGTGTTTCGTTTGGTAGCTCAAGTGTTTTTCCTGTGTCCGATTAGTCTAGTGTGGATAAGCGTGCCGACCTTGAGGTATTTTTGTATAGTCCCTGCATCGAGAAAGGTCTCGGCTAACCACAAGTTACAACTTTCAAAAGTTCTTAAAAACAAACCAAAGCCTATTCCTCCTCTTATTGTTGAGGACTTTTCCTTGATTACATCCGAGGAAAAGGCAAATGCTCTTGGGCTTCATTTTGTTAGTTCTCATAATCTTGGCGCTTCCATGACCAGTCGTAAAGAAACATCAGTTGCCAATAGTATTTCAACAATCAATAACTCTACCTTTGAATTTCCTGCAGATTCCCATGTTTCTGGTGAGGAGGTCGAAGTTGCAGTAAAACAAATGAAAAATATGAAAGCTCCTGGCTTTGATAACATTTTTAATCTAGTGTTGAAAAAACAGAGTGATCAGTTCTTTCAACATCTAGCCAATATTTTCAATAAATGTTTGCAACTTGGTTACTTCCTACCAATTGGAAGCTGGGCAAAGTCATACCAATTTTGAAGCCTCAAAAAGATCCAACATCGCCAACAAGTTATCGTCCCATTAGTCTTTTGAGTAGTCTGTCCAAACTCTTTGAGAAGGTAATCTTTTCAAGGCTTTTGGATTTTACCAACGATAGTAATATAATTTTGAATGAGCAGTTTGGCTTCCGTAAGGGACATAATACTGCTCATCAGCTTACGAGAGTAACTAAAATCATCAAGCAGAACAAGCTTGAGTCTAAATCAACTGCCATGGTTGTTGAGAAGGCTTTTGACAATTTTTGGCATGATAGTTTGATACATAAACTGTATTTGTACGGTTTTTCAATGTATCTTATCAAAATTATCCAGCACTATCTTTCGGAGAGATCGTTCAGGGTTTTTCTGAATGGGACTGCTTCTGGATTATTCAACATTGATGCTGGGGTTCCCCAAGGAAGTATTCTTGGCCCACTTCTGTACAATATTTTTACATCTGATTTGCCTACTCTTCCTGGTAATGGTGTGTTGTCACTTTTTGCTGATGACACTGTCGTTATTTATAAGGGTAAAATAACCAGATATTTAGTTGGCCGTCTTCAGAAGGGTCTTGACGTTCTTTCCGAATACTTTGGCGACTGGAAAATTCGTATAAATGCAGCAAAAACTCAAACCATCATTTTTCCTCTTTCCAAATCGGCCAGATTTGCCCCAAAGGATTATGTTTTGATCAAAATGAATGATGTTTCGATACCCTGGTCAAAGGAAGTTGTCTACTAATTTTTGTTTTGTTTTGTTTGGAGGGAAAAGCCCGTTTGAGTGGATCGCCTACCGATGGGTCCTTCTCAAATAGGCACAAAACCTCTTTTTTTATTGTCAACAGATTAACAGTCCAAATGACAAAAAGGCTTTTTACATAATTACTTAAACTAACTTATTGGGCTAACGAAAATTACATACAATATAAATAAATAAATAAATAAATAAATAAGCTACAAGTGTAAACCTAAACTAGAGGGTTAAGGGGTGGGGGATTTTCTTCTCGGAGAAACGTCAAGAATTTAAGTTTTTGAACAGGACGAGACAAATTAAAATCGAAGGACGAGTAGCACCGATTGAAGACTCTGCACATGCTGGAGAATGGTTCATTGAAGGCGTAATTGGTGCGAGCAAAGGGTAGGGTCAGAAAAGCAAACGAGCGAAGTGTTCGCCGGCGAATGTTGATGTTGAGTTGTCCGACCAAGTAAGGACAATCAATGTTGGATCTCAACAGATCAGAAACAAACACGGTTTTTGCTAAATCTCTCCTGACAGACAAATCAAGATGAAGGTAATCACATCGACTGGCATAATCCAAAGATCGAGTGAATTTGCGTTGAACAGCTTCAATTCGATTTATCTCGTTTGCATAAAATGGCGCCCAGACTCAGGGGCGCCGACTAGTCCAAAATGTTGGGGGGGCACGGTTGTTTTTCGAAATCGATAGGTAAGAGTGGCGATTAGATGTTAAAGTTTCTTGTATATCACGAATTTTAATAATTTTATTACGATGTGATACGGATTTTTTCATCCGGAATCCTTTTTTTTAAATAGAAAATTTATTAAAACGTGATTGAGAATGTTAATTGGGGGGAATTTTGCATATGTTTGGAAGGCGAATTCATTCTCATTGGTATATTCTTAGTTATTTTCTAGAAGTAACAGTCAATAATAAAAATAATCAGATATTTAAAAATTTAACAATACAAATATTCTAAAAATAAAAACAAAAGTAAAAAGCAAAAATTAAGAACTTCAGAAATTTAAGAATACAAATACACATTTAAAAAAACATCCATTTATCACATATGCAATTAAGGAAAAAAAACAGATACACCAAATTCAATATTCCAAAATTAAATAATAATAATACAGAGAAACCTCTTTTTACGCGGTGGCGTTACGCTTTTTCAATTCAATTCAATTCGGTTTTATTGGTGAATAATCAAGATACAATGAGTTATTTTGAAGTGCATAACAGAGTTTTGGAGTTCCTTACAGCTGTGTGTTGCATCATAATCCATTTAGGAACAGTTATTTCTTTAACTAAGGCACTAACAAGAGTAAGAAAAAATTATAACAAAAAACTTACAGAAATTGCAAAGGAAAGGGGATAGAGGAAGAGAAAGCTTATATCTAGATCACAGGTAATTTATCCTTTGTAGATGTGTTTGATCATCAGTTCCCCAAGGGCCAGGAATTGTTCTGCCTTGTTCCGGCAGCTCCGAAACCGCGTCATCATCTCCCCCGCGAGAGCAAAAAACTCTGGCAAGGTGAATAGATCTTCCCCGGTGACTTCTTGCTGGGCCGTACTGCCGCTACCGGGCGCTGGCGAACGAACGCCCCCAACCAGGAGGGAACGCTGAGTTTTCCGCTGGAACCGTACGCTGTCCAGCTGCAGGAACGGCTGCGCTCGTACTTCGCTGAGGAGAGTGGGACGCTTTCTTCTTCCTCTTTTCCTGCTCCTCGAGGTAGACCTTGCGTGCGACGCATCCGCGGTAATTGCCGGTATGATTGCCGTCACAGTTCGCGCACTTTACGCGCGGCTTGGTTTGTTCTGCCTTGTCCCCCAATTCCGCCTTTCGTGGCAGTGCGCACGCCTCCGAGAGGTGTGACTCACCGCACTTCACGCAGCGGGGCCGGAGGTTGCAGTTCCGCGAGCCGTGGCCGAATTTCTGGCAACGGTGGCATTGCGCTACGTCCGTCGGGTTCTTGGTGTAAAACCGCCAGTTTACCCAAAAACCGTCCAACGTCTTAGTCCGCCGCAGGTCTTGGAGCTTGACGGTGCCGCGGTCGAAGTACAACAGGTACAGTGTGTGTGTACCTGTTACCGTTGTCTTGCGCGAGAGCACTTTAATCTCCCGCGGTTTTATTCCGGCGTCCGAAAGGTGACCCTTCAGGTCGGAGATCGAACGGTCTTGATAACCCTGCAAGACGACCTTAACAGGGGGCTTCTCGGGGTTGAATGTGTAGAAGTTGAAGTTGCTACGCTTCAATTCTTCAAACACCAGGTCGAAATTCTTTTTGGTCAGTGTGATCACTTGCACTGCCGACTTACCGATTTTCAGACAATATCCGAGGCCTTCCAGCAACTCGTCAACATCGTCCGCTAACGTGTCCAAAACAAAAATTGGAGGTGGTCTACGTTCCACTGGAGAGTTGTTCTTTTTTGACGTCGGCACTTTTTTCCGTGCACGACCATCATCGTCGTCGTCGTCGTCGGTAGTGCTGCTACCGTCAGAGTTGTTATTTTCTTCGTCGTCGCTCAGCATCTGGAACTTGTTCCTGATGGGGATGTTGGCGGATGTTGATGTGCCACTGGTCGTGGCACCGGAAGTACCAGAACGGGTTCGCACTGGTGATCTTGGGACATATCCGGGATGTAGTAACTTTTGTCGATGCCTTCAGCGCTGACGCTCCCTGCGCGATGGCGGCCGACACGGCGTTGGTTTGTTTACCTTTTTGCACACGGCCGGTAGACGAACTTCGCGGGTTTTCGAGGCCGCACTCGAACTGCCACGGCCACGGCCGGCCTTTGGCATGCTGGAGAAGCAAACTCGCGGGTAACCACAATCAATTACGGCGAAAAAAATCGAAAAAACGATGGAGCACTGAGCACTAGCTGCATGCTCTCGTGCGTACACGGAGGGAGCTGATGAGTTACGCTTTTTATTTCATAGATTTCTTTTAATTTCTCGACAATATTTTTGAAAGCTTCAAAAAGCGTTTTGTAAATCTGAACCTACAACCTACGAATTGCTTTTAAAAGATTGCAAAGATGTTGCGTCGTTCCAGAGAAATTTACAAATAAGAAAAACGTAACGCATCGCGCAAAAAGAGGTTTCACTGTGGTATAAAAAAATTCTAGGGTTTAAAAAAATCAAAATGTTAAGAAATCAAAAGCAGAAATTTAGAAATAACAATAAAATTCAATGTTTAAAAAAATCAAAAATTTCAAAATTATGATACATCTATTAATTTTTTAAGAATTTAAGAATTTAAGAATTTAAGAATTTAAGAATTTAAGAATTTAAGAATTTAAGAATTTAAGAATTTAAGAATTTAAGAATTTAAGAATTTAAGAATTTAAGAATTTAAGAATTTAAGAATTTAAGAATTTAAGAATTTAAGAATTTAAGAATTTAAGAATTTAAGAATTTAAGAATTTAAGAATTTAAGAATTTAAGAATTTAAGAATTTAAGAATTTAAGAATTTAAATTTAATTTAAATTTAAGAATTTAAGAATTTAAGAATTTAAGAATTTAAGAATTAAGAATTTAAGAATTTAAGAATTTAAGAATTTAAGAATTTAAATTTAAGATTTAAGAATTTAAATTTAAGAATTTAAATTTAAGAATTTAAATTTAAATTTAAGAATTTAAGAATTTAAGAATTTAAATTTAAGAATTTAAGAATTTAAATTTAAGAATTTAAATTTAAGAATTTAAGAATTTAAGAATTTAAGAATTTAAGAATTTAAGAATTTAAGAATTTAAGAATTTAAGAATTTAAGAATTTAAGAATTTAAGAATTTAAGAATTTAAGAATTTAAGAATTTAAGAATTTAAGAATTTAAGAATTTAAATTTAAGATTTAAGAATTTAAGAATTTAAGAATTAAGAATTTAAGAATTTAAGAATTTAAGAATTTAAATTTAAGAATTTAAGAATTTAAGAATTTAAGAATTTAAGAATTTAAGAATTTAAGATTTAAGAATTTAAGATTTAAAATTTAAGAATTTAAATTTAAGAATTTAAGAATTTAAGAATTTAAGAATTTAAGAATTTAAGAATTTAAGAATTTAAGATTTAAGAATTTAAGAATTTAAGAATTTAAGAATTTAAGAATTTAAGAATTTAAGAATTTAAGAATTTAAGAATTTAAGAATTTAAGAATTTAAGAATTTAAATTTAAGAATTTAAGAATTTAAATTTAAGAATTTAAGAATTTAAGAATTTAAGAATTTAAGAATTTAAGAATTTAAGAATTTAAGAATTTAAGAATTTAAGAATTTAAGAATTTAAGAATTTAAGAATTTAAGAATTTAAGAATTTAAATTTAAGAATTTAAGAATTTAAGAATTTAAGAATTTAAGAATTTAAGAATTTAAGAATTTAAGAATTTAAGAATTTAAGAATTTAAGAATTTAAGAATTTAAGAATTTAAGAATTTAAGAATTTAAGAATTTAAGAATTTAAGAATTTAAGAATTTAAGAATTTAAATTTAAGAATTTAAGAATTTAAGAATTTAAGAATTTAAGAATTTAAGAATTTAAGAATTTAAGAATTTAAATTTAAGAATTTAAGAATTTAAGAATTTAAAATTTAAGAATTTAAGAATTTAAGAATTTAAGAATTTAAGAATTTAAGAATTTAAGAATTTAAGAATTTAAGAATTTAAATTTAAGAATTTAAGAATTTAAGAATTTAAGAATTTAAGAATTTAAGAATTTAAGAATTTATGAATTTAAGAATTTAAGAATTTAAGAATTTAAGAATTTAAGAATTTAAGAATTTAAGAATTTAAGAATTTAAGAATTTAAGAATTTAAGAATTTAAGAATTTAAGAATTTAAGAATTTAAGAATTTAAAATTTAAGAATTTAAGAATTTAAGAATTTAAGAATTTAAGAATTTAAGAATTTAAGAATTTAAGAATTTAAGAATTTAAGAATTTAAGAATTTAAGAATTTAAGAATTTAAGAATTTAAGAATTTAAGAATTTAAGAATTTAAGAATTTAAGAATTTAAGAATTTAAGAATTTAAGAATTTAAGAATTTAAGAATTTAAGAATTTAAGAATTTAAGAATTTAAGAATTTAAGAATTTAAGAATTTAAGAATTTAAGAATTTAAGAATTTAAGAATTTAAGAATTTAAGAATTTAAGAATTTAAGAATTTAAGAATTTAAGAATTTAAGAATTTAAGTATTTAAGAATTTAAGAATTTAAGAATTTAAGAATTTAAGAATTTAAGAATTTAAGAATGTAAGAATTTAAGAATTTAAGAATTTAAGAATTTAAGAATTTAAGAATTTAAGAATTTAAGAATTTAAGAATTTAAGAATTTAAGAATTTAAGAATTTAAGAATTTAAGAATTTAAGAATTTAAGAATTTAAGAATTTAAGAATTTAAGAATTTAAGAATTTAAGAATTTAAGAATTTAAGAATTTTAATTTTAGTATTATTTTCTACTCCCTGATTTTTTGGCATATTTTTTGAGGGTGCAGTTAAAATTTCTATAGCCTTTTTATTTTTTTTAAATCGATCATGAATTGCAGAAGGCGATTTACACTTGTGTTTTTTATGATTATAATGTGGATTATGTTTTAATTTGTCGGTTTCTCAGTAAAGCGGTGCCCTAGTTTTCAAAAAATTACTTTTTTTGAAACAATTGTATTTTTCGGCTAAAATCGGTATACAACGGTTAATGGTTGACAAATGTATTTGAAATCTTTTCAAATCCTTTCTAAAATTACCCAAAAAATAATTGAATTTATCAGCGTTTTTTTAAAATGTAAAGCAGTCAACAAATGACCATTTTGAAAAGTGCTTCAGTTTATATTCGCTAAATCCTGATCTACAATGGCAAATCGCAGAATGTTGCGTTTGAAAACTTGATGATTGTTTTCGCAAGAATTTGCGTAAGTTTGATTGTAGATAATGTGCTATGGAAAAAGTACATTGGTTTTGTTTTGGAACAATATGCCCAGATAGAAATCTTATGAGCAAATCCGTAAAATTTATGTTGACAATATCTCTCAAATCATATACCGAAGCCTCTGTGCTCTTGTACTAAGCTTACTGATTTTCCTAGAGAGCACAGTGGTATAGATAAAACGTTGTCGATTTAGAAAAAAAATGCATCTAAATCCAAAAATTTGTAAACGATTTTGTTTAAAAACTTTCAGCGATTTCGAAAACAACAAATGTTTTTGAGCTATTTTACCGATTCGCTTACAAGAATTCTATCCGTGTGTACAAACAATGTTCCATTTATGTTTTAGATATTATTTTCAATTATTTATGTATTTTTTTTATATTTGAAATAAAAATATTTTTCTTCCAAAATTTCTGGGGGGGGCACAATGTATGAGCTACCCCCCCAGCCAAATTTTAGGGGGGGCAAAAAGTACCGTGCCCCCCCAGAGTCGGCGCCCCTGGCCCAGACGATAGAACCGTATTCCAAGGTGGATCTGACTAGTGAACAATATAAAGTTTTTATACATTGAATATCTCGGAAGTACTTAGTAATTCTGAAGATCATACCGAGCAGTTTGGATGCCTTAGAAGTCATGTAAGCCACATGATCCTTAAATGAAAGTTCTGCGTCAAGCATGACACCCAAATCTTTGACACAACGATCACGTTTTAACGAGTTTTCAAATAGTGTGTAGTCGAAGCAGACCGGGGACCTCTTCCGTGAAAACGTGATAACTGAACAGTTAGTGGGGTTTAACACCATTTGGTTCAGCTGACACCAATCGGAGAAAACATAGATTTGCTGTTGAAGGAAGCGACAGTCTGAGGGTTTCTTGATGATAGTGAACAGTTTGAAATCGTCAGCATAAGAAAGTTTCGAGCACCGAAGTTGATAGTTGACATCGTTAATATAGAGCAGGAATATAAATGGACCTAAGTGGCTGCCCTGAGGTACCCCGGATGTCACAAGGAATGGTGATGAAAGGCAATCCGCGATTTTCACCTGCATCGATCTTCCGGTTAGGTAGGATTTGAACAAGTGCAGCATTCTCATCAGGTGCTTGTACTCTTTAATTAACAGAAAATCAAAGCTTTCTTTGAAAAATAAGCTAGCAGTTTACAAACAAATAATTTACCCCGTTATTGAGTATGCAGTACCTGTTTGGGAGTGTTGCGCTAGAACTCATAAATTGAAGCTCCAGCGTGTCCAAAACAAGGTACTCAAAATGGTTTTGAATGTTCCTGGCTGGACAAGATCAAGTGAGGTTCATGAATTAAGTAAAAGTAAATCTTTCCCAGTTCCTGAGGGGAACACCCGTGAAGAGTATCGGGGCCGGCATTTACAAAACGGATTCAGTGGCAGTTTTTCACTCAACTAATGTTAACATGTTTAGGTTAATGTTAACATTCCATAGGTCGCCTCCCGAGGGGTGAGACACATGCTCTAATCAATTATAATATTCGGCTAATTGATTAGAAATTATTTGTTAGTTGATTAAGGTTACGCTAATCAATTAGAGTATTCCCACCGTATTATTTTATCTTGGCCTGTCGAACAAACGTCAGAAAACAGAAACCGCCAAAACCACCAAAACAAACGAGGCTGTTTTACAAAGGAATCTAACACAAAAATATTTTAAGCACAATTTTGTCTCGGATTCTGGAATCGACTCAGCTATCGGTTAATTCGGTGACGGCCGAGGTGACGGCTGAAATAGGAAGATTACCTCGAAGATTACCACTATTGTCCAAATAATCTTCACGGGTAGAGACAACGGACGCGCAGCATAGGTCACTTTTCGAAACCGGACGGATTCAATTGTAAGATCCCAGGACAATGGCCATCATGGCGCTGGGATGCGGTTGTGGCCGTACGCGATTGCGACGTCCTCGTGCACCATGTAGTGCTGGTGGGCACTTCCAGCTGGTCCGGTTTGGAAGCGTTTTGTGCAGTCGGAAGCAGACGGTTCAACATTTTTTCCAGTACGTCGGCCCTTTCGTCGCTTTGGCCACAGAAACGGTTTCCTTAAAATAGGCAAGTGCCGGTTCCGGCAATGGTGTATGTAAATATCGAAGCTTAGGTGACTCCGAGCTGGTTGATCCAGATGACGGCGGAGGTCTCCTTCTTCGGTGACCGGATGTGCTTCCAACTAACCCATTTCACGTTCCAGAAGCGCTACGGAATAGGCTGCTTCTCGATTTTAATGTACCGAAACGAAAAACGGCGAGTTTTGTACACACCGGGAACCGTTAAGAGTTAACCTAAATCACAGGGACTTGCCTAGATGGCTTATTTCTTCCTACTAACTTCCTAGGCTGTTCTCGTCCCAAATCAACGACAAGGAAGCAACTTGCCATCGAGAACAGTGGCGTACTAAGGGGGGGGGGGGGCGGCCCGCCCCGGGTGTCACCCATCTTGGGGTGACACCCGAGCTGATGGGATGACACCTGACTCGGACGAAGAAAAAAATATAATTGACCTAAAATATGTTCATAAAAAATCATCTAGTATCTAACTAATATAAACAAAACATACAAGTTAAATTTTCTGAAACATTCATTTTAGATGGGGGTGACACCCGAAAGTAACACTCATGTTTTAGAATATGTTTACATAGTATACTTATAATGATGATGTTAACCTTCCCTTGGTATTAAAAAAAATCACACATAAGGTATTGGGGTCCTTTTCGACCCCAAACTTTAAAAAATCGACAAAAATCCAGTTTTTGACCGATTCCGGTTTTTTTGGTCACAAATGAAAGCTTAGAACGTCCCCTTTCCGATACCGACCTGGAAAACCGGATTTGGTCACTGTGGCCACTGGGAATCGGCTAATACCGGAAAAAGGCCTTTTTGAGACCTTAACTTTGACGACCTGTATCTCCGGTAAATTTCAACCAATCAGGATGCTCCGGGTTGCATTCGACAGGTGTATACGTGTACTTTGACCACAAATATTGATATCAGGGCCAGGTGACCTACCGGTTCCGGAAATCCGGAACATCTGAAAAGTTCATAATTTACTGTTTTTCACGTATATGTGATACCAATACTCTCATGATAGTTGAAATTGATCCATAAAACTTACTAAAAACACAATACACGATTGCCAGAACCACTCTGGAGTGTTAGTGGCCACTTCCGGGTAACTTGGAACCGGTTCCCGGTACCCGATGAACGGCCAATTTGATTTTTTGTTGAAAACCCATCATGTTGCATATCAAACTTCATGAAATTGAAAGATATGTCCATCTTTGATAATGCCGTTAATCGCTGAGCCATCCTGGCCAATCTGGAACTGGTTACCGGTGGCCCCTTGGGGACACTCCCGGAATATGAGAGAAACCCTATCATCCGACATATCAAACTTCATGAAATTGAAAGATATGTAAATCTACGGTCATGCCGTTGTTTGTTGACCCATTGTGACCAATCTGGAACCGGTTACCGGTGGTCCCTTGGGGACACTCCCGGAATATGAGAGAAACCCTATCATCCGACGTATCAAACTTCATGAAATTGAAAGATATGTCAATCTACGGTCATGCCGTTGTTCGTCGACCCATTGTGACCAATCTGGAACCGGTTACCGGTGGCCCCTTGGGGACACTTCCGGAATATGAGAGAAACCCTATCATCCGACATATTAAACTTCATGAAATTGAAAGATATGTCAATCTACGGTCATGCCGTTGTTTGTTGACCCATTGTGACCAATCTGGAACCGGTTACCGGTGGCTCCTTGGGGACACTTCCGGAATATGAGAGAAACCCTATCATCCGACGTATCAAACATCATGAAATTGAAAGATATGTCAATATACGGTCATGCCGTTGTTCGTTGACCCATAGTGACCAATCTGGAACCGGTTACCGGTGGCCCCTTGGGGACACTCCCGGAATATGAGAGAAACCCTATCATCCGACGTATCAAACTTCATGAAATTGAAATATATGTCAATCTACGGTCATGCCTAGGGCTAGTGATTTTTCGCGATTTCGCGGAAGCCGCGTAATCCGTGAAATTCGCCTCTGGCCGTGAAATTTGGGAAATACCGTGAAATGCCGCGAAATTTGAAATATTCAATTGATAAATCGCTACTCAGTGCAATTAAGCTTTATTTTTTAATTCAAACATTTTAAATGATTTTTCGAAAGCATTTTAAAAGCAGTTAACAAATAAATAAGTATTTCATATCAGATTTACAATTATTTGCTGAAGATTTGTTTTCATACTTATTTGTTGCAAATATTGTTGATAGTTTCTTTATTCCACAAAATTCCAAAAAGATTTTAAAAGAACATTAATCAAAATTTCTGTGAAAGAAAACGCAGATAATATCTTTTTCATTTTCAAATTTTTGTAATTTTTTTTTAAATAATCAACGATACTAAACAACGATGAACAAATTTCATTTAAATATTTTGAATATAAATTATGTGTTTGAATTCAATTGATTAGTAAAATAATACATATTGATATCATGTTTGTTAACCATTTTGCAATGCATTATATTTTTTCTTGAATTATCAATAAATGTAAAAATTGCTTTTAATGAAGTTTTACCAGAATTTTAATAAAATACTAAAATTTTCCTATTGCTGAAATTAAGGAAAGCCAAAAAAAAAAAATCTTTATTGCATTTCTTTTAATGATTCTAGGTTTGATGAATCAGAGGACTTGCTAATTTTATAAAATCTCAATAAAATTAAAACAGCTGAATCATAACTTCTTGAACTTTTTTTTATAGGGTCCAATAAACAAATGTTTGAGTGTATCCCTTTCACACCTTATGTAAATGTTTATTCGTATAAGATATATACTCAATGTTTACATTTGTTTATATGATCTAATACAAAAAGTCTAGAATTCAACTGACGGAAATTTTTTAAAATTTCCCAAGATTAATCCAATACTCCTTTTTCAAATAAATAATTTGTGTCAGGGGGTTTTATCTTGTATATAGAACTACTGCTACCTTTTAAGACACTTTTCTGTTAATAACTTTGCTAAAAGTATATATTTAAACGTTTATTTTGAGCAGTTTTTAGAGTACCGTGAAATTGCCGTGAAATTTCAATGTTTTGTAATTGGCATGCCGCGTAATTTTGATTTATTTGCCGTGAAAATTCACTAGCCCTAGTCATGCCGTTGTTCGTTGACCCATTGTGACCAATCTGGAACCGGTTACCGGTGGCCCCTTGGGGACACTCCCGGAATATGAGAGAAACCCTATCATCCGACGTATCAAACTTCATGAAATTGAAAGATATGTCATGCCGTTGTTCGTTGACCCATTGTGACCAATCTGGAACCGGTTACCGGTGGCCCCTTGGGGACACTTCCGCAATATGAGAGAATCCCTATCATCCGACATATCAAACTTCATGAAATTGAAAGATATTTCAATCTATGGTCATGCCGTTGTTCGTTGACCCATTCAAGCCAATTAAGAACCGGTTACCGGTGGCCCCTTGGGAACACTCTCGGAATATGAAATAAACCCTATCATCCGACATATAAAAATTCATGAAATTGAAAGATATGTCAATGTACGGTTATGTCAATGTTCGCTGACCTATCCTGGCCAATTTGGAACCGGTTACTGGTGGCCTCTTGGGGATACTTCTGGAATATGAGAGAAACCCTATCTTCCGACATATCAAACTTTATGAAATTGAAAAATATGTCAATCTACGGTCATGCCGTTATTCGCTGATCCATTCTGGGAATTTTGGAACTGGTTCCCGGTGGACCCTTGGGGACATTCCAGGAATATGAGAGAAACCCTATCATCCGACGCATCAAACTTCATGAAATTGAATGATATGTCAACCAACGGTAACCGGGAACCGTGGTGTAGGGATAAGCGTGATTGCCTCTCACCCAGTCGCCCTGGGTTCGATCCCAGACGGTCCCGGTGGCGTTTTTCGAGACGAGATTTGTCTGATCACGCCTTCCGTCGGAAGGGAAGTAAATGTTGGCCCCGGACTAACCTAAAGGTTAGGTCGTTTGCTCAGTCCGATATGTCGGATGATTCTCTCATATTCCGGGAGTGTCCCCAACGGGCCACCGGTAACCGGTTCCAGATTGGTCACAATGGATCAACGAACAACGGCATGACATATCTTTCAATTTCATGAAGTTTTATACGTCGGATGATAGGGTTTCTCTCATATTACGGGAGTGTCCCCAAGGGGCCACCGGTAACCGGTTCCAGATTGGTCACAATGGGTCAACAAACAACGGCATGACCGTAGATTGACATATCTTTCAATTTCATGAAGTTTGATACGTCGGATGATAGGGTTTCTCTCATATTCCGGGAGTGTCCCCAAGGGACCACCGGTAACCGGTTCCAGATTGGCCAGGTTGGCTCAGCGATTAACGGCATTATCAAAGATGGACATATCTTTCAATTTCATGAAGTTTGATATGCAACATGATGGGTTTTCAACAAAAAATCAAATTGGCCGTTCATCGGGTACCCGGGAACCGGTTCCAGGTTACCCGGAAGTGGCCACTAACACTCCAGAGTGGTTCTGGCAATCGTGTATTGTGTTTTTAGTAAGTTTTATGGATCAATTTCAACTATCATGAGAGTATTGGTATCACATATAAGTTAAAAACAGTAAATTATGAACTTTTCGGATGTTCCGGATTTCCGGAACCGGTAGGTCACCTGGCCCTGATATTAATATTTGTGGTCAAAGTACAGGTATATACCTGTCGAATGCAACCAGAGACGCATCGAGCTCTACAGGCTCAATAAAAACTCCTTACCTGCTCTGTATGGTAGAACAGAGCTAAGCTCTGTATGCAGCGAACAGAGCCAGCTCTGTATGGGGAAAAATAATATTGATTTGCATATATCTCAAAAACGATAAGTTTTAGAATGTTGACATGTTCTAGAAAGATGCTGGTACCAAAAGGTTCTATATTATTGTCTCAGACGTCATTACAATTTGATTGATTTAGTTGTGCAAAACAAGAAAAAAATATTTATTTTCTAAGATACAAGGTATAGAATATTTTTGTTTTCGACAAAGTTGCTCAACTACCAAAAATGAACAACTCTCTCGAAGACACCAAAGCTCTATCTTCAATAGATACCGAAATAAAAAATAAAAACTATTTTTATAATAAATACGGCTTGCGTCAAACGCAAAGCGACCGCGTCGTAGGCACAGGTAATATGAGGCATGTTTGGTAGAGATCGTCTGAAGTGAAAACTAGTATAGCAGAGTGTACATGGAGAGTTTTTATGTTAAATGCTCTCGTCTGGATGGTTGAAAGAAATTTCAGATAAAATTATACAAATTTATAAAATTCGTCTGCCTGTGTGGATCAATCGGACCGCGCACTGGACTCACAATCCAGAGGTCGCTGGTTCGAATCCCGAGGTGGACGCAAAAATTCTAAGTGTAAATATAGGTATTCGGTGCCCTCTCCCCGTGCCATACTTTCCCACTTAGGAGACCCGGGAGGCGGAGTCTTGTCGCAAAAAGAACGATACACACCTGTGGAACCGTTGACGAAACCGCAAGGTTTAAGAGGGCCACATTATAAGGTGTTACGTCGATTCCGTATAAAATTATATTCTTTTTATTGTACTGGTAAGTAATTAAGATTAGAAACAACAAAATTATTGCACAGCTATTTTTATGTTTGCCTTGACAAAACAAATGTTTAACAAAATTACAAGTTTTGTACAACAAATTAAGATAAAAACAATTTCAAATACGCAAGTTAAAAAAATTAAAACTAAATCTTCTAACAATTATTTTAATTTTATAAAAAGAAAATCAGTTAACATATGTTTAACCTTATAAAGATTTCAGGAAACTTTTCTTTTTTATTTAATTCAACATAAAAAACTATATTTTTCAAGCAAGATAACCATAAGAAAGTTTTAAGCTCTAAATAATCTCTATGATATTTTTTTACATTTTGTCACCTTTTTTAAATAAAATAAGAAAATGAAATTAAATAGCAAAAACCATTTTTTCTTTATTTCTCAAGCCTCAAGCCATTTGCCATAAATTCTAAATATTTTTTATTTTTCAAATAAAGGAAAGCAGTGAAGAGTTTCTAGCTCTAAATGCTCTCTATGGAAATTTGCCATTTTATTACCTGTATTCTAAATATTTTTTTATTTTTCAAACAAAGGAAAGCAGTGAAGAGTTTTTAGCTCTAAATGCTCTCTATGGAAATTTACCATTTTATTACCTGTATTCTAAATACTTTTTTATTTTTCAAACAAAGGAAAGCAGTGAAGAGTTTTTAGCTCTAAATGCTCTCTATGGAAATTTGCCATTTTATTACCTGTTTTCTAAATATTTTTTTATTTTTCAAATGAAGGAAAGCTGTGTGAAAATATTTAGAATACAGGTAATAAAATGGCAAATTTCCATAGAGAGCATTTAGAGCTAAAAACTCTTCACTGCTTTACTTTGTTTGAAAAATAAAAAATATTTAGAATACAGGTAATACGTACAATACGTACACCAAGCACGTATTGAATCTGTCCAAAAACAATTCTTACTGTACGCACTACGTAAACTTAACTGGACTACATTTCCTCTCCCATCGTATGAAGCACGCTGCATGCTCATAAACATACAATCATTACAAGAACGTCGTAAATTTGCCATGCTCTCTTTCATCAACGACATTATTTCTCAACGCATACAGTCAGCAGCATTATTTTCAGTAATACGCAATAGTATTCATGAACCAAGCCGTACTCTTAGACATTCACAACTTTTTAGAATAACTGCATACACGACAAATTATTTAAAAAATTCGCCATTAAATCAAATGATGCGCTTTTATAATGAAAATTCACAGTACATACATTTCGACATGTCTAAACCGGAACTACGAAAAAATCTGTACAATAGAAATAATATCTAGTATGTAAGAAAATTGTAAGTAGTCTACATAAGCTTGACGAATAAACAATAAACATTTCCAAATAAAATGGCAAATTTCCATAGAGAGCATTTAGAGCTAGAAACTCTTCACTGCTTTCCTTTATTTGAAAAATAAAAATATATTTAGAATTTATGGCAAATTTCCATAGAGAGAGCATTAAGAGCTAAAAACTCTTCACTGCTTTCCTTTGTTTGAAAAATAAAAAAATATTTAGAATACAGGTAATAAAATGGCAAATTTCCATAGAGAGCATTTAGAGCTAAAAACTCTTCACTGCTTTTCTTTATTTGAAAAATAAAAAAAATATTTAGAATACAGGTAATAAAATGGCAAATTTCCATAGAGAGCATTTAGAGCTAGAAACTCTTCACTGCTTTCCTTTATTTGAAAAATAAAAAAATATTTAGAAAACAGGTAATATAATGGCAAATTTCCATAGAGAGCATTTAGAGCTAAAAACTCTTCACTGCTTTCCCTTACTTGAAAAATATATTTAGATTTTATGGCAAATTTCCATAGAGAGAGCATTTAGAGCTAAAAACTCATCACTGCTTTCCTTTGTTTGAAAAATAAAAAAATATTTAGAATACAGGTAATAAAATGGCAAATTTCCATAGAGAGCATTTAGAGCTAAAAACTCTTCACTGCTTTCCTTTACTTGAAAAATATATTTAGAATTTATGGCAAATTTCCATAGAGAGAGCATTTAGAGCTAAAAACTCTTCACTGCTTTCCTTTGTTTGAAAAATAAAAAAATATTTAGAATACAGGTAATAAAATGGCAAATTTCCATAGAGAGCATTTAGAGCTAAAAACTCTTCACTGCTTTCCTTTATTTGAAAAATAAAAAATATTTAGAATACAGGTAATAAAATGGCAAATTTCCATAGAGAGCATTTAGAGCTAAAAACTCTTCACTGCTTTCCTTTGTTTGAAAAATAAAAAATATTTAGAATACAGGTAATAAAATGGCAAATTTCCATAGAGAGCATTTAGAGCTAAAAACTCTTCACTGCTTTCCTTTATTTGAAAAATAAAAAAAATATTTAGAATACATGAAATAAAATGGCAAATTTCCATAGAGAGCATTTAGAGCTAGAAACTCTTCACTGCTTTCCTTTATTTGAAAAATAAAAAAATATTTAGAAAACAGGTAATAAAATGGCAAATTTCCATAGAGAGCATTTAGAGCTAAAAACTCTTCACTGCTTTCCCTTATTTGAATAATAAAAATATATTTAGATTTTATGGCAAATTTCCATAGAGAGCATTTAGAGCTAAAAACTCTTCACTGCTTTCCTTTGTTTGAAAAATAAAAATATTTAGAATACAGGTAATAAAATGGCAAATTTCCATAGAGAGCATTTAGAGCTAAAACTCTTCACTGCTTTCCTTTATTTGAAAAATAAAAAAAATATTTAGAATACATGAAATAAAATGGCAAATTTCCATAGAGAGCATTTAGAGCTAGAAACTCTTCACTGCTTTCCTTTATTTGAAAAATAAAAAAATATTTAGAAAACAGGTAATAAAATGGCAAATTTCCATAGAGAGCATTTAGAGCTAAAAACTCTTCACTGCTTTCCCTTATTTGAATAATAAAAATATATTTAGATTTTATGGCAAATTTCCATAGAGAGCATTTAGAGCTAAAAACTCTTCACTGCTTTCCTTTGTTTGAAAAATAAAAAATATTTAGAATACAGGTAATAAAATGGCAAATTTCCATAGAGAGCATTTAGAGCTAAAAACTCTTCACTGCTTTCCTTTATTTGAAAAATAAAAAATATTTAGAATTTATGGCAAATTTCCATAGAGAGAGCATTTAGAGTTAAAAACTCTTTACTGCTTTCCTTTGTTTGAAAAATAAAAAAATATTTAGAATACATGAAATAAAATGGCAAATTTCCATAGAGAGCATTTAGAGCTAAAAACTCTTCACTGCTTTCCTTTATTTGAAAAATAAAAAAATATTTAGAATACAGGTAATAAAATGGCAAATTTCCATAGAGAGCATTTAGAGCTAAAAACTCTTCACTGCTTTCCCTTATTTGAATAATAAAAATATATTTAGATTTTATGGCAAATTTCCATAGAGAGAGCATTTAGAGCTAAAAACTCTTCACTGCTTTCCTTTGTTTGAAAAATAAAAAAATATTTAGAATACAGGTAATAAAATGGCAAATTTCCATAGAGAGCATTTAGAGCTAAAAACTCTTCACTGCTTTCCTTTATTTGAAAAATAAAAAATATTTAGAATTTATGGCAAATTTCCATAGAGAGAGCATTTAGAGTTAAAAACTCTTTACTGCTTTCCTTTGTTTGAAAAATAAAAAAATATTTAGAATACAGGTAATAAAATGGCAAATTTCCATAGAGAGCATTTAGAGCTAAAAACTCTTCACTGCTTTCCTTTATTTGAAAAATAAAAAAATATTTAGAATACAGGTAATAAAATGGCAAATTTCCATAGAGAGCATTTAGAGCTAAAAACTCTTCACTGCTTTCCTTAGTTTGAAAAATAAAAAATATTTAGAATACAGATAATAAAATGGCAAATTTCCATAGAGAGCATTTAGAGCTAAAAACTCTTCACTGCTTTCCTTTATTTGAAAAATAAAAAAATATTTAGAATACAGGTAATAAAATGGCAAATTTCCATAGAGAGCATTCAGAGCTAAAACTCTTCACAGCTTTCCTTTATTTGAAAAATTAAAAAATATTTAGAATACAGGTAATAAAATGGCAAATTTCCATAGAGAGCATTTAGAGCTAAAAACTCTTCACTGCTTTCCTTTATTTGAAAAATAAAAAATATTTAGAATACATGTAATAAAATGGCAAATTTCCATAGAGAGCATTTAGAGCTAGAAACTCTTCACTGCTTTCCTTTATTTGAAAAATAAAAAAATATTTAGAAAACAGGTAATAAAATGGCAAATTTCCATAGAGAGCATTTAGAGCTAAAAACTCTTTACTGTTTTCCTTTATTTGAAAAATAAAAAAATATTTAGAATACAGGTAATAAAATGGCAAATTTCCATAGAGAGCATTTAGAGCTAAAAACTCTTCACTGCTTTCCCTTATTTGAATAATAAAAATATATTTAGATTTTATGGCAAATTTCCATAGAGAGAGCATTTAGAGCTAAAAACTCTTCACTGCTTTCCTTTGTTTGAAAAATAAAAAAATATTTAGAATACAGGTAATAAAATGGCAAATTTCCATAGAGAGCATTTAGAGCTAAAAACTCTTCACTGCTTTCCTTTATTTGAAAAATAAAAAATATTTAGAATTTATGGCAAATTTCCATAGAGAGAGCATTTAGAGTTAAAAACTCTTTACTGCTTTCCTTTGTTTGAAAAATAAAAAATATTTAGAATACAGGTAATAAAATGGCAAATTTCCATAGAGAGCATTTAGAGCTAAAAACTCTTCACTGCTTTCCTTTATTTGAAAAATAAAAAATATTTAGAATACAGGTAATAAAATGGCAAATTTCCATAGAGAGCATTTAGAGCTAAAAACTCTTCACTGCTTTCCTTAGTTTGAAAAATAAAAAATATTTAGAATACAGGTAATAAAATGGCAAATTTCCATAGAGAGCATTTAGAGCTAAAAACTCTTCACTGCTTTCCTTTATTTGAAAAATAAAAAAATATTTAGAATACAGGTAATAAAATGGCAAATTTCCATAGAGAGCATTCAGAGCTAAAACTCTTCACAGCTTTCCTTTATTTGAAAAATTAAAAAATATTTAGAATACAGGTAATAAAATGGCAAATTTCCATAGAGAGCATTAGAGCTAAAAACTCTTCACTGCTTTCCTTTATTTGAAAAATAAAAAAATATTTAGAATACATGTAATAAAATGGCAAATTTCCATAGAGAGCATTTAGAGCTAGAAACTCTTCACTGCTTTCCTTTATTTGAAAAATAAAAAAATATTTAGAAAACAGGTAATAAAATGGCAAATTTCCATAGAGAGCATTTAGAGCTAAAAACTCTTCACTGCTTTCCCTTATTTGAAAAATAAAAAATATTTAGATTTTATGGCAAATTTCCATAGAGAGAGCATTTAGAGCTAAAAACTCTTCACTGCTTTCCTTTGTTTGAAAAATAAAAAAATATTTAGAATACAGGTAATAAAATGGCAAATTTCCATAGAGAGCATTTAGAGCTAAAAACTCTTCACTGCTTTCCTTTATTTGAAAATTAAAAAATATTTAGAATTTATGGCAAATTTCCATAGAGAGAGCATTTAGAGTTAAAAACTCTTTACTGCTTTCCTTTGTTTGAAAAATAAAAAAATATTTAGAATACAGGTACTAAAATGGCAAATTTCCATAGAGAGCATTTAGAGCTAAAAACTCTTCACTGCTTTCCTTTATTTGAAAAATAAAAAATATTTAGAATTTATGGCAAATTTCCATAGAGAGAGCATTTAGAGCTAAAAACTCTTCACTGCTTTCCTTTATTTGAAAAATAAAAAAAAATATTTAGAATACAGGTAATAAAATGGCAAATTTCCATAGAGAGCATTTAGAGCTTAAAAACTCTTCACTGCTTTCCTTTATTTGAAAAATAAAAAAATATTTAGAATACAGGTAATAAAATGGCAAATTTCCATAGAGAGCATTTAGAGCTAAAAACTCTTCACTGCTTTCCTTTGTTTGAAAAATAAAAAAATATTTAGAATACAGGTAATAAAATGGCAAATTTCCATAGAGAGCATTCAGAGCTAAAACTCTTCACAGCTTTCCTTTATTTGAAAAATTAAAAAATATTTAGAATACAGGTAATAAAATGGCAAATTTCCATAGAGAGCATTTAGAGCTAAAAACTCTTCACTGCTTTCCTTTATTTGAAAAATAAAAAAAATATTTAGAATACATGTAATAAAATGGCAAATTTCCATAGAGAGCATTTAGAGCTAGAAACTCTTCACTGCTTTCCTTTATTTGAAAAATAAAAAAATATTTAGAAAACAGGTAATAAAATGGCAAATTTCCATAGAGAGCATTTAGAGCTAAAAACTCTTCACTGCTTTCCCTTATTTGAAAAATAAAAATATATTTAGATTTTATGGCAAATTTCCATAGAGAGAGCATTTAGAGCTAAAAACTCTTCACTGCTTTCCTTTGTTTGAAAAATAAAAAAATATTTAGAATACAGGTAATAAAATGGCAAATTTCCATAGAGAGCATTTAGAGCTAAAAACTCTTCACTGCTTTCCTTTATTTGAAAAATAAAAAATATTTAGAATTTATGGCAAATTTCCATAGAGAGAGCATTTAGAGTTAAAAACTCTTTACTGCTTTCCTTTGTTTGAAAAATAAAAAAATATTTAGAATACAGGTAATAAAATGGCAAATTTCCATAGAGAGCATTTAGAGCTAAAAACTCTTCACTGCTTTCCTTTATTTGAAAAATAAAAAATATTTAGAATACAGGTAATAAAATGGCAAATTTCCATAGAGAGCATTTAGAGCTAGACACTCTTCACTGCTTTCCTTTATTTGAAAAATAAAAAAATATTTAGAAAACAGGTAATAAAATGGCAAATTTCCATAGAGAGCATTTAGAGCTAGAAACTCTTCACTGCTTTCCTTTATTTGAAAAATAAAAAAATATTTAGAAAACAGGTAATAAAATGGCAAATTTCCATAGAGAGCATTCAGAGCTAAAAACTCTTCACTGCTTTCCCTTATTTGAAAAATAAAAATATATTTAGAATTTATGGCAAATTTCCATAGAGAGAGCATTAAGAGCTAAAAACTCTTCACTGCTTTCCTTTATTTGAAAAATAAAAAAATATTTAGAATACAGGTAATAAAATGGCAAATTTCCATAGAGAGCATTTAGAGCTAGAAACTCTTCACTGCTTTCCCTTATTTGAAAAATAAAAATATATTTAGATTTTATGGCAAATTTTCATAGAGAGAGCATTTAGAGCTAAAAACTCTTCACTGCTTTCCTTTGTTTGAAAAATAAAAAAATATTTAGAATACAGGTAATAAAATGGCAAATTTCCATAGAGAGCATTTAAAGCTAAAAACTCTTCACTGCTTTCCTTAGTTTGAAAAATAAAAAATATTTAGAATACAGGTAATAAAATGGCAAATTTCCATAGAGAGCATTTAGAGCTAAAACTCTTCACAGCTTTCCTTTATTTGAAAAATAAAAAAATATTTAGAATACAGGTAATAAAATGACGAATTTCCATAGAGAGCATTTAGAGCCAAAAACTCTTCAGAGCTTTCCTTTATTTGAAAAATAAAAATATATTTAGAAAACAGGAAATAAAATGGAAAATTTCCATAGAGAGCATTTAGAGCTAAAAACTCTTCACTGCTTTCCTTTATTTGAAAAATAAAAAAATATTTAGAATTTATGGCGAATTTCCATAGAGAGAGCATGTAGAGCTAAAAACTCTTCACTGCTTTCCATTATTTTAAAAATAAAAAAATATTTAGAATTTATGGCAAATTTTCATTGAGAGAGCATTTAGAGCTAAAAACTCTTCACAGCTTTCCTTTATTTGAAAAATAAAAAAATATTTAGAATACAGGTAATAAAATGGCAAATTTCCATAGAGAGCAATTAGAGCTAAAAACTCTTCACTGCTTTCCTTTATTTGAAAAATAAAAAAATATTTAGAATTTATGGCAAATTTCCATAGAGAGAGCATTTAGAGCTAAAAACTCTTCACTGCTTTCCTTTGTTTGAAAAATAAAAAAATATTTAGAATACAGGTAATAAAATGGCAAATTTCCATAGAGAGCATTTAGAACTAAAAACTCTTCACTGCTTTCCTTTATTTGAAAAATAAAAAAATATTTACAATTTATGGCAAATTTCCATAGAGAGAGCATGTAGAGCTAAAAACTCTTCACTGCTTTCCTTTATTTGAAAAATAAAAAAATATTTAGAATTTATGGCAAATTTCCATAGAGAGAGCATTTAGAGCTAAAAACTCTTCACTGCTTTCGTTTGTTTGAAAAATAAAAAATAATTAGAATACAGGTAATAAAATGGCAAATTTCCATAGAGAGCATTTAGAGCTAAAAACTCTTTATTGCTTTTCTTTATTTGAAAAATAAAAAAATATTTAGAATACAGGTAACAAAATGGCAAATTTCCATAGAGAGCATTTAGAGCTAAAAACTCTTCACTGCTTTCCTTTATTTGAAAAATAAAAAAATATTTAGAATTTATGGCAAATTTCCATAGAGAGAGCATTTAGAGCTAAAAACTCTTCACTGCTTTCCTTTGTTTGAAAAATAAAAAATATTTAGAATACAGGTAATAAAATGGCAAATTTCCATAGAGAGCATTTAGAGCTAAAAACTCTTCACTGTTTTCCTTTATTTGAAAAATAAAAAAATATTTAGAATACAGGTAATAAAATGGCAAATTTCCATAGAGAGCATTTAGAGCTAAAAACTCTTCACTGCTTTCCTTTGTTTGAAAAATAAAAAATATTTAGAATACAGGTAATAAAATGGCAAATTTCCATAGAGAGCATTTAGAGCTAAAAACTCTTCACAGCTTTCCTTTATTTGAAAAATAAAAAAATATTTAGAATACAGGTAATAAAATGGCAAATTTCCATAGAGAGCATTTAGAGCTAAAAACTCTTCACTGCTTTCCTTTGTTTGAAAAATAAAAAAATATTTAGAATGCATTAGCATTAGCATTAGCATTAGCATTAGCATTTTAGGACGCCCTATCCACGGATGGCTCCACAACGCTTATCCCACTGTTTGGTCTGGTTGTGTTAGACCCTCATTCGGAACAATAATCCAACACAGGAGATACCATGTTTTCATCTTTTGATGAGTGTGTAATACAGCCAGGGCATAAGGGGGTCCTTGCCGGGTCTAAACTATCCTTTGGGGAACGGAAGGAATGTTTGTAAACAACTATCTAAAGTGCGCAAGAATCCCTGCGTCACCTTAGTGGTATAGATGTTTGTAGGGTGGTTTTGGACTCAATGTTAGTAGAAAGGTAGGACCCTAGGATATACCTTTAAAGGTATTGCGGGTTGATAAAAGTTGTTTAAATTTTGTTTTTGGTTAAACTCGCACAGCCGGCTGTTCCGAGGAAAAGAATAAAATTTATACTGATATATATATGTTATTTTAAAATGAAAAGCAAACGATCAGGTGTTTGGGGATGCAAGTTGGCTAATTAATATTTGATTTTTTACGTGGAATATCAATTTAACATGATTTAATAGATAACAGAATTTTAAACTCAAACAGCCGACCGAACAGAAAATCTACCTGTTTTATCAAAATATATTGAAAAATATGACTGCCAAATATTGAAATTAAAAAGATAACGGTAATTGAAATAGCAAAAAAATCTAACATTATAAACTCGAATTTACTGTTTAATATTGAATAAAACGCGAAAATATGTGATTAAAGGAAGTTATCAATATCGAGCGAGGAAACATGACCGGCGAAAAAAGTCCTAAAAGAAAAGCATGTAATTAGAATTGCCTCACCAAATTATTAATCCATTCAATGCTCTGTAACGTTATCATTCAAATACTTTTTTTTCCTAGGGTCGAAATATTTGTGACTGTAAACAATATTTTTCCTGTTATTTCACTGAAAATTCGCTTACGAGTTGACAAATGGCAGAGCACGTCGTTCACCAATTTTTTTTTTTTTTTCCTTGGATGGCCCACCTCATACCCATACACAGTTTTTGTAGTATGGAAGATTTACGAGCAGATATCTTTCGATAATTCTTCGTTCATGTTTAGAGAGTGTCCTGTAATCTTACTCCACTTCCGTGTATGCCCATCCATATCTCTCTTATCTCGTCTCAAGGCGCTCTTACAAATCCTATGTAGAGTCTTTCATCACTCAGATTGCATCAAATTTAGGGTATTGGAACCATTTGCTATTCCACTCGCATATGAGCGCATAGGGTTAAACCGCGCCCAGATTCGCGTTACTTTTGATCAGGTTTATCATATGCGGCCCAAAGTGATCCCATGCGAATGCGTACCGATAGTGAAGATGGCCGACCGTCATAACGTGCTCTTCCTCACAGTACCATCGTGGGTCACTTCTACTCCAACGGCCGTGTCCGTACGAACTCCTTGCAGTTTCTTTTAAACTCGTTGATGTTGCTTGTCGTCTTTGCATTCTCTGGGAGCTGGTTGTAAAGTTTAAATCCTTTGTAAAACAGCGAGTTCTGCGTGCATGCCTTTTTCCAGTTCTGCAATCTGAGATCGTCAGCTCCTCTAGTGTCATGCTCATGGATATCTCTTCCGCATTCCATGGCTTCCGTCAAGTATTGTGGCGCCATCCTTTTTTTCATACGATAAACAAACACAAGGGTATTGTACTCGATTCTTTGCTTTACCGACATCCATTGCAAACATTCGAGCATGCTCCGTCGAGGCGTCAGTCGATCACACTTTAGTATCAGCCGCATTATTTTGCTTTGTAGTACCTGCATCCTTTTCAGTTGTCGTTGTGTTCCCAGAAACAAGATCGATGAACAATAGTCAAAGTGAGGAGCGATGAGCGAATTGTACACCTGAACTTTCGTCTCTGCCGTCAAGTAGCGATTGATCCTACACAGAACACCAAACTTCCGTGCTGCCTTCCGAATAGTATAGTCAATATGTTCGTTGAAATTCAACTTTTCGTCCAACATGACTCCGAGGTACTTCATCGTCTCAACCCGCTCCACAACTCCTCCATCCATCTGTACACACCGTCTGCAGTCGTTGGTTTTCCGTGTCGTCACTACCATGCACTTCGTCTTCGCGATGTTCAACTGCAGCTTCTTCCATTTCAACCATTCCGTGAATCCTACTAGCTCTTCGTTCATGATGTCAAAGCACTCGTCGAAGCTGTCACCAATCACAAACAAAACTGTGTCATCGGCGAACAGGTTCACCTGTACTCTCCTCAGTGCCTGTTTAATGTCGTTTATGTACAGTATGAACAGTAGTGGGCCTAGCACGCTTCCTTGCGGTACTCCGAGCTTGACTGCTGTTTCTGATGACACCGCGCTATTGTACCTTGTCACTTGCGTCCGGTTCTCCAGGTAACTGCTGAACCATTTTAGTACCGTGCCCCGTATTCCACTTTTCTTGAGAACACCTATTAGTTTCGTCCGGTCAATGGTTTCGAAGGCCCGCTTCAGATCCACGAAGACTGATAGAACAACTCTTCCTTCTTCAATACACTGCTTCCACTTCAACAGCAACAGGTTCAGCGCCGATTCACAAGAGTGATTTTTCCGAAAACCAGATTGTTCCTTCAGCAGCACACCAGTACGGTCAATGAACGCTAACAGTTGTTCCTTCACGATTATCTCCATGACCTTCTCGTACAGCGGCAACATGTTGATGGGTCTGTGGTCCTCCGGATTCTTAGATTTAGGAATTTTGGGATGGGAATCACCAAGGTCCTCTTCCATGCGTCTGGGAATTCACCTCGAGACAGCGACTTGTTTACGATATCCAGCAACTCAACTGCAACCACGTCCAAAGCATCCATCATGACCCGTTTCGTGACATGTTCAACTCCAGCACAATTCTTGAGTGACCGTACCGTTTCCTTCAGTTTGTTCATTGTGATCGGTTCAAAGTTACTCAACAACTCTTTGTGTTCCGTCCCTCCTGTCGTCGGCGGCGTAAATGCCGTTGGTGGAATCTTTCCATGTATCTCCTCCACACTCTGTACAAAGAACTCGTTCAGAAGCGTCGCCGTCTCAGCATCTCCTCGTGGTCCTCCAAACACTATCTCAGTTGGCGGCTGTCCTCCAGGCTGGATAAGCGATTTTAAACACCTCCACAGCTTCTTTGAATCGCCGCCGCAGCTCCTTATTTCGTTGTTGATTGACGAGTTCTTTGATGTCCGGATTTGGTTCACGTAACGGTTTCTGCAACGCTTGTACCTATCCCAGTCACTTACCAACTTGGTGCTCTTAAACTTCCGATAGGCATCGTCTCTCAAAGTTTTGAGTGTTGAAAGCTGATCCCCGTACCAGTCATGTGGGTCTGAACGCTCATCGAAGCGGACATCGACGAGACTTCCAACGGCTGCCACAATTTCTGCGTCAAATTTCTCTCCGGCTTCGTTTACTGACGCCATTGGATCCGCTCGACTTCGGTTCGAAAGGAGAATCTCCTGCAGTTTCTCCTTAGAGTACCGCCTCCAACTAATCCGGGTCTTGCTGCGTTCGGAAAGATGCACGCTGCTTTTCCCGGGGTTGATTCCAATTGTTTCATGATCGGAAATTTTCAGCTCCTCTACAACACGTGCATCTCCACCCACCATATTTGTAAACACGAGATCTATCATTGTGCTGCTGCTAGGACCAACACGGGTAGGTTCAGACACTAACTGCTTCATCCCCAAAGCCTCCGTAACGTTTCTCAGCTCACGCGAGTAACCGGGCTCGTTCCATCTTATGTTGAAATCCCCAGCGAAAATGTTCGTCCTATCTTCTACAAAGACGCTCCTGAGCCATGTTTCCAGACTTCCGATAAAACTAGTGTCACTGCTGCTCGGTGAGTGATATACTCCTCCGTAGATTCCATTCAGAGTTGGGCTTTTGACGTCAATTGCCAGGAACCAATTGTCACCAGCTACAAAGTCGGAAATTGTCTCGAAGTCAACACGATCATCCACGTATATTAGAACCCCTCCCGTGTGGGCTGACCTGGACAAACACACGCTTCTCCTATAGTTCTGAATCTCGTACTCGTCAAGATCATGTTGTGAAGTCAAGTGTGTTTCTGTCAAAATCACCAGTTTTGGCTTGTTTTGCTGAATTATCACCTTTAGCTCGTCAAAATGTGTCCTCATCCCTGCTATGTTCATGTACAAGACATCTCCGACGGGTTTTGGTTGCTACAGAGTAAAATCAACCAGCTTATTCCGCCGTTGTTGCTGTTTCCTGTACACCGGACACTCACTGCTCCACGCGGCATGGTTCACGTCGACGTCAGCATTCTTTTCACTCCTTAGTTTCTCACAGTTTGAACATTTTTCACGCTCCGCCTTGCAGTCCTTCAATTCGTGCGGTCCACTGCAGATCGGACAGGTAACAACAGCAGCTTTACAGTCAGCTCCTTTGTGGTTGAAACCGTTGCACTTGAAGCATCTCAGCACCTGTAGTCCATCGAAGACACGGCAACGCTTCCAGCCGCAATTCACCTTCCTGCGTCCAATACTTTGAAGTAAGTGTCTGCGTCCAACTCAACTACAGCGT
This sequence comes from Culex quinquefasciatus, assembly GCF_015732765.1. Taxonomy (NCBI): domain Eukaryota; kingdom Metazoa; phylum Arthropoda; class Insecta; order Diptera; family Culicidae; genus Culex; species Culex quinquefasciatus. Next base: position 66,219,260 of record NC_051861.1, on the reverse strand, counting down.
TGTTGTTGTCGTAGCTCCACTTTTCGTTGCGATAACTTCTGCACAGTTTAAAGTGCTTCAGGTTGGCAAACGAATCGTTGTGATCGATCAACGTCTCCCGTAGTTCGTCCTCCTCCAACTCCTCTGGCATGCCGATGATCTTGACAGTTGGTTTCAGGGAATCCCGAAGCCGTACGTCGTACCGCTCTCCAAGCTGCTTCTTCACGTTCTCCTGAAGTACCTGAACTGAAGCTTCATCCTTCAGTGCTACTACAACTTCACCATTTTTGTTGGTATACACCCGCTGAACGTTCAAGTTTTTAGAGCTGACCTTTTTCTGTACTTCCATTCGGGCGTTCTCAACCTCAACTCCTTCCTTTGGCTTGATAACCACGACTGGGTCCGGCTTCTGGGTTTGTTTCTGTTTTTGCTCCTCTTCCGATAGCACAATTCTTTGCTGTACCACCTTTGCAAAGCTCGCCTTTGGAGTAACGAACTCAGTCACCGTGTCTCCAACTTCTTCTGCTCTCATTTTCTTTGACTCGCTGTCCTCTGCCTCTTCTGCTTTCCTTTTCTTAGATTCCGACCGCGTAATCACACGATTTCGGGTTCCATCCTTATTTCCACTCGCTGTTGAAGTCTTCCTGTCTCTCGCTATTTCCTCGCGCACAACGTTTCTGACAGCCGAATATTTAAAAAAAATCAGTATTGTTAATTTTTACAATTAACACTATTTTTCCAGATTTAGAATTCTGGACTCAACTGCACTATGGGGTATTTCCATATAAGCGAGCGGCCAAAAATATTTTTTTGCTTTTTTGAGACTTTTTTGTGTTGTTTGTACTTAGTATAATGAAAACAAATGAATTTTGATATTTTTCCAGAAAATAAGTTTAATTTTCGATTTTTTCATATATTTGAGGCCACATGCATTAATGTGGTGAATTTTAATATTCTTGCTCTGTCTATTTGATGCACGGAATGGCGGTTTATGCTATGTTAAAGTTTCTGATTTACGTTCAATCTCCCTCCCTTCTTCTTGAGTTAAAATCCACCTCTCTTTGAAGACCCCCTCCCCTCCAATCAAAATTTGATTTTGCGGTGTTTTAGAATTTTAGACGGTTTATTTTATGGAACATTGTATGGATTCTCGTCCACGTTTTTGTTGATCCACTTGCAAATTCACGTTTTCCACGATAAATTCTTCTAAATCAAAATCACTATGTAACCGATTGTCGTTAGATTACTTAAAATATGAACTTCTTCTATGGGCTTTTGTATACCTCGTTTTGAAGCTACAGAACAACATGCGTAGTTTTTCCTCGGTGGTTTTTCCTGAGTTGATCATGTGATGGTTCTGCAATGTTGTAATTATTACAAATATACTCGAAAGTAGTTCTCACGTTTTCAAAATAGTGCTTCGTTATATCGTACAGGGACACTACGGTATTATTATCCATACTTTCAAAAGAACACAACAACGAACTGATATGAATATTCGACGAATCGTTTCTGTAAAATACTTAGAATAGGAATTTCTAATTTTATTAAACGTACCAAAGTACCAACAAAGTCATGAATATCAAACCATTTTCAAAACATACATAGCAGGTGCGTCATTTCTGCTTCCGCAGGTAAATAATGTGATTTTAACCAAGCGTATACGCGAAATCATCAATTTTCATGCATGAATCAAAATGTTCAAAATGGCATAACTCAAAAAGTGCACATAAATGCACTTTGAAATTTGTAGACAAGTTAGGACATGGTTCAAATTTTAAGCTGCAAATTTTTCAGACCGCACAAATGCACACAAAAAAGTACTCCATTAGCAAAGTTGAAAAAATAAATGTTGAATAAAAATCCATCTTTTTGATTTTTATTATTTTTTAGCCTGTAAAAGTGTGTTTTATAAAATGTTATTAAAAAGTTGAATCAATTACCTTTCTGAATATATATAATGATGCAGGAAAAAATACATAAACAGCTACACAATACAACTATGAAAAATAATCATTTTTGTCAAAAACATGTTTTTCTTACCATTTTCGCCTTTGAAGGTCTGCAATTCAGTGAATTTTGAACCTACAACTTTCAAACTCTGGATTTTTCTTAGTTAGAATGTTTATTTTCGAAAAAAATACCAAAAAAATAATTAGAGTATGTCGGTTTTTCGATTTATGGCCGCCTGAAACCCCATAGTGAACTGGTAGCACTGCCACCTTTTTGGAGGTTGCGCCACGCTCAAAACACAAAAGCGCACAAAGTAACACGAACGGCTATTCCTTTCACACTCATGATGTTGCCCCGCTCTTGCTCAGCTAATCGGCTAGCGATGACGATGACAAAACGCCTGCGTCATCAACTCTCACTCTCCACCAGAAGTCGGCATGAGAGGTTCGGTGCTGCGATGACACCCGATGATTTCCGACTGCCACAGCACAGCACACATACTAACACGGGTATTTTTTTCCTTTCGTTCACACACACAAACACGCGCGATCGATTTTGACGAAAGCAATCCATACTCTTTCTCTTTTCCTCCAGTGACAAACTTGATTGCATCACACTTATACACTAATGCCGATCTTGTGCGTGTGATTTTTTCACCACGTTGAAGACTGTTTTCCCCCAAAGCAACGCGGAAAATGGCCGTCTCCGATCACAAAACTTGATAAAAAATGCAAATTTCCCGGTAAATTCAAGAAAATGTCTACATTTATCACACAACATAAGACACAGAACACTTTCAGGATAATCCTAACCACTTTTCAAGTCTATTTCACGCCTAAAACTACCGATATTCAAGGCCTCACAAGCACAAGCTTCAAAGCGAACCGTATCGCACGATGTCTCGAACGCCATCCTCCAATAAAAAAATATTTAGAATGCAGGTAATAAAATGGCAAATTTCCATAGAGAGCATTTAGAGCTTGAAACTCTTCACTGATTTCCTGGCTTGTGAACGGCCCGAGCGGTTTAGGCTTTCAGGATTTTTGTGATATTTACTTGTAGAGTCAAAACAGATCAGTAAACATCACTTATCTGTATATTACACTTTTTGAAGATTACATTTTTGCGGTAACACTTTCAACTTCTACGCGCACGATCACATCACTTTGTATTAAAATTTTCGTCGAGCCAGTTCTCTATGTTGAAGCCAGACTTGTCCTCCAGACCTCTACGCCGAGCCATGCCAGACCCCCGAACTCCTAAGTCCCGGGTGGACTCTTCACGGCAGCTAAGTCCCGGCGGACTCTTCACGGCGGCTAAGTCTCGGCCGACTTCTTCACGGCGGCTAAGTCCCGGCGGACTTCTCAAACAGCTAAGTCCCGGCGGACCGCGGCCTCCACCGCTAAGTCCTGGCCTCTGCTACTGGTGGCTGCTGGCGGGTCCGGCTGGTCTGGGGCGTCTTCTGGAACTGGACTGGAGTTGAGCTGGCTGGAACTGACTGGAACTAATCCTGGAACTAACTGCCCTCCTCAAGAATTTTGAGGTTTTTATAGTCAGTCCCCGAAAACTCTACTAAATTTTGTTCTACTAAAAGTGGTCCGTTTCGATGAGAAGCATCGATGAACCTCATGAATTAAATTATGCAGACCTCTGCAATTCTTCATGACTTTCCGTATGGTGTAGTGAGTACACCTCAAAACCGGAAGTCATGGGTTCGAACCATTGTCGTGAAACTTTAAATTATGTTATTGGAATATCAAAATTATGTTCCTAAAACATTCTCAAAAATGTTGGTCAATAATGAGAAGGTCGAATTCTCCATTGAACGAACATGCCAATGAATTTGGTTAAGCCACACCCTCAATTTCCCCTGTGGAAAAACATCGCACATTCATAATTGAAAGCTTAACCATTTTTTTTGATTGCCTAACAATTGGCGAAATTTAATAAAGGGCTTTTCAGGTGAGGATGACTCATGATCCACACCTGTACATAAGCTTGATTATTTGTCGCGCAACGCGAGTCGACGGGTAAAATTATTTATGCTTGCGTAAGCGCGCATGGTCAGAACTGTGGTGAGGTTCGAAAAATGGACAAATTTAATGATTTAAATTTGAGGTCGCTGCATTCCCCCACACTTACCAGCTAGATGTTTGTATTCTTGAAAAGCATTAAGAACATCTATCGAAAGTTATTCGTAGGTTGAAATAATATTCCCAAAGTCAATAATTTAAATTGTGTAAAAATTACTTTGCAAAAATTCATAAAAAGTTACTTGAATGGCTGGCTATAAAAAAATTGATCCAACAAAAAAATGGTTCGGTTAATCTCCCCCACACTTATCAGCTAGATGATCGTCTGAAAGAAATGATCAGCTATGGAAAGAATATTGTCGGGTGTAGTGATCGTGCGGTTTACAATTTGTTCTTCTTGTGCTTTCTTGTTATAATTATTATAATTATAATTGCTCATTTGATTTTTCTACTGTAAAATTATTTTCATTACTCTTTTGATCTACTGTCCTGTTAAAGTACCTGAATTACCGTTTTGAGATTCTCTATTAAAATATTTTCGTTGAAACTGATTTAAATAAACTTGCATTTGAAATTAATTTTCATTATCTATTAAAAAATCATTGCATTTTTCCCACTGTACGCAAAATTTGTTGTTGTAGAGCTGTGTTGATCGGCTGGTTGTTATTCGTCGTCGTCTTTCATCAATAATCGTCTTCATCGTGAGGCTATTCATTCCACAGTGACTTGGTCAATTGGTCCGTTTTCGAGGCTAAGGTGTTTAATTTCGTCGATTAGTGCAATCGTCGTTTCCATCATAAATTATGCTTCATAACCCAGCTGTGAGTTGACTATGGTCAGTTTTGAGAGTGCATTGACTTCTCACTTGCTGAGTATTGCGAATTGTTCGTAAATCCAGTATATTTGTCCAAAATTGACTTTTCCAGTTGCTTTGCATCTTTGACATTCTCAAATTATTGTCATCGGTTGATGTAATTCTTTTCTCAAATGTTTAGGACATGTTGTTAGTCCAAAATTGTCTTTTCGTGTAATTTGCAACTTTGGCTTTTGTAGATTGATGACACCGGATGATGTTATCATGATCTTCTCCTTTTCAATAGTTTCAGACGTGTAGTAAGATCTCCACTTGCATTTTTTTGTTGCATCATTGATGTTTCGCATTTTAATCATCTTTGCTTCGCTTAATTCCACATTTTGATTGATAATTTGTTTTACGTGAATGTCTCGTTGCTAGAATTGTGTCTTAATTCGACTTGATCCTCATTGATTTACAGCAACATCAACACCGTTACCTGTTCAACTTCCCGCAAGACTTTGCCACTCATCATCTTGCCATCACAAACCTCTGCATACGAGCGCGTAGAACTTCTCAGCATACGAACGCGTCGATCATCTCAAGTCGTCTCGTCTCTCGTCTCTGCCATATTTTACTTCAGTTTTTAGTTTTGTTTCTTCCATAAAAATGTCTTACTTGTTTTCTTCGTATGAACAATATTTAATAATTTTCAGGAATCTATCATTTAATTTCTGTGCAAAATTGAAATTCAAATTTAGTCACAATCTTATAAATCTTATTTATAAGAATCAGTTATATGGAATCAGTTCGATTTTTTTTTTACTAAAAAATCAGTTCTAATTGACTATTATTTTTATACTTGGATAAAAAAATTACTCTATTAAGTTTTTCATTGATCTACACATCCTATCATCTTGTCATTGCAAAACTGCGCATGTTAAATATCCTTTCTGTTCTTCCAACTTCTTATGAAATCTGTACATCACTTTGTGTTTTCATATTTGTCAAATCCGTTCAATCAATTTGTTTATTTGAGCAATTCGCAATAAAATGCTGAATCATTATGATTTTTTTATCCCTCTGAATTTTATCAGTTTAAAGGTGTTTTTCCTTGAAGCATTATTTGTCCCTTGATTTTCCTTGAAGCATTATTTATCCATTCCTTTAATTTTCATTTGACTATCCCGTAAAGTGCAAATGTTTTGAAATGTTTTTAACATATTGAATCCCCCATGGATTACAACTGTTTGAAGCTTTATTCGACATAAAACTCTCCCCATAGAGTACAATTGTCTACTTTTAATCCTTTTGGCGTTGCTTTATCTGTTGATGTATCCCTAGATCGGAACTTTTACCGTCCTTTTCGATCTTTTAGATTCCCACGATATACTCACAAATTTTACCCTTCCTTGAGCTGAATTCCATATTCGTCCTTGCAAGCGTCCTTGCTGATATTGTTGTCTTCTTGATCGTCTTCCATTGGTTTCCTGTAAATCCTTCGTATAAGCATATAACATTCTGAAAATAAATTCTTAATACTTTGTTAAGTAAATTATAAAACACATATTAACATCTAACATTCATTCTGGGGTGCACCTCCCTTGTCCAATTATTCTTACACACATTCTTACTTGCATACAGTATGTAAAAAAAGTATTTACACCCCTTGGGCACTATGCACATTTTGTGATGAAACATGTAAAAAATTTAAAGTTTGACAGGAACCTAGTACTACGTTTTGTTCAGAAACTCATGCCAAACATTTTACTACAAAAGCTCATGAAAAGATGATTTCTATAAAAAGTTATATAACAAATACTATTACGAAAATAAAAAGGTGCAAAAAGTTTGTACACCTTTCGAAAAATTAACATAAATAATGTTATTTGTTGACAAATCACCATAAATCCAGTCTCCCAACTCCAAATAGGCATCCTTGACTGATTAAAGAAGAATTTGGATTGAATATAAAGTTTACTAACTACTTAGTATAAAAGTTTATATAACTCTGGAAATTCTATATAAAACTTATCTAAACCTAATTTTGCAAACTTTTAATTCAACTAAATGTCAATATATTACCATAGAATTGCTAAATAAACATTTTGGAGTGGGTATAACACCGTTTTGGGGTATTTGTATCGATAGAATAGATTTTTCGTTGAAATTTCGTACCAACCCGGAATTACGTCGTAGGAAAATCCGCCGGCATCCGAAACGGTCCACGATTCACAAGTCAACCTATGTGGAATCGGAAAGGGCATAAAATTTCCGATCTTTTGATACCCATACATCTAGGTTTTCTATAAAACCTACGTTTTAAAATACCTAAGCAAAAACGTTGTTATGGTTTCGTTTGAGCAACCTGCCAAAAATGCATGGAATTTCGTAATTTTTGTTCTCGTGGATCAAACTTACTTTTTGCCCAGGTATTTAAAAACGTGGGTTTTAAAGAAAACCTAGATGTTTGGGTATCAAAAGATCGGAAATTTTATGCCCTTTCCGATTCCACATAGGTTGACTTGTGAATCGTGGACCGGTTCGGATGCAGGCGGATTTTCCTACGACGTAATTCCGGGTTGGTACGAAATTCCAACGAAAAATCTATTCTATCGATACAAATACCCCCAAAACGGTGTTATACCCACTTCAAAATGTTTATTTAGCAATTCTATGGTAATATATTGACATTTAGTTGAATTAAAAGTTTGCAAAATTAAGTTTAGATAAGTTTTATATAGAATTTCCAGAGTTATATAAACTTTTATACTAAGTAGTTAGTAAACTTTATATTCAATCCAAATTATTTTTAATCAGTCAAGGATGCCTATTTGGAGTTGGGAGACTGGATTTATGGTGATTTGTCAACAAATAACATTATTTATGTTAATTTTTCGAAAGGTGTACATACTTTTTGCACCTTTTTATTTTCGTAATAGTATTTGTTATATAACTTTTATAGAAATCATCTTTTCATGATTTTGTAGCAAAATGTTTGGCATGAGTTTCTGAACAAAACGTAGTACTAGGTTCCTGTCAAACTTTAAATTTTTTACATGTTTCATCACAAAATGTGCATAGTGCCCAAGGGGTGTAAATACTTTTTTTACATACTGTACATGTTGTTTTTGGAACATTTAATAATCATACTTTTTTCATTTACTTGTCGTTGAAATTTCATTATTGTTCAGTCAAGATATATATTTTTTTCTCAGTTTAAAAATGCGTCATTGTTCTTTTTATACCCTGTTAACCCATTTCAGCTCAATTTTAGAATGTTCCCAAAAAAAAAAAAGAAGTAACCCCACAGCTTCTTAATTGTTTTAACGTGTTTCATCACTGCTTCATTATTATGTTTATATTTGATCATAATCGCTTCATCTGAAAAAATAAGCTCAGTACTCGTACTTTTCCTAATCTGTTCCTTGTTTAAACCCCATCAATTCAATCATTTATAAAAATTATCTTTCATCTCCAATTCATAACATTCATCTGGTTTGCGCATTTCTTTGATAATAATCTTTTTATTTATTTATTTTTTCAACTAATTCATCAACCTATAAATCATATATTTTTCATGTTTATTTTTCTATATATCTTTAAAAAAATCCGGTTTCTGTAACACATATTTTGATTCATTGAATTCTCTTGATAATCATCGTTCTTTTTACTTATTCATCAATCATATCAATTCAATATATATATATTTTTTCATATTTTTTTTCAATATACATAAATAATCCCGTCTTTAAAATACATATTTTCATTCATTGTAGTCTTTTGATATTAATCGTTTATTGTACTATGCCATTCCTGTTATTCATCATAATTTTTATCTATACTCCATTTAATTGTACTGTAATTGTCATTTTAAAATATTTTATCTTGTATTGGAGTATTTAATTTTAAGGTATTTTCAATATATATTGTTAAAAAAATCATACTGGTAAATTTTGACATAAAACTTTATCTAATATTAATCATTGTATTTTCTAAGTCTATTATTATGTACATCTTCAAATTTGTTGCCATTTTTAATAGTGGTCGTTTGATCGCTGTTAAATTTAACGATATCGTAAGGGCCTCGCCACTTATTTTGTAACTTTTGACCAATTCCTGTTTGTACCATTTGTACCAAAACTCTATCTCCCCACATTGGTACCCAATCATTTGTCTTTTTGTCATAAATTTCCTTTCTTTTTTCTTTTGACAATATTAAGTTGTTTCTAGCAGTTTCATGAGCATCCTTGAATATATCTTTCATTGAACAAATATAGTCGTCATAATTTAAATCTGAATCGTTGATTTTATAAATTGTGCTTGGTATTGTAGCTTTTCTTCCATACAAAAGTTCATAGGGAGAATATCCAGTTGATGAATTTTCTGTAGTATTGTATTCAAACATAAAGTATGGTATCAATTCATCCCAACATTGTGGATCTTTGCCAATAAAATTTCGTAAATAAATTTTTAACTCTCTATTTGATCTCTCAACTAAATTAGCTTGAGGATGATATGCACTTGTAACGATCTTTTAATGTGTAATATTTTGCATGTATGTTGCAATAATTTGCTTACAAAGTTTGTACCTCGATCGGTTACAACTTCTTTAGGAGCTCCAAATTTACAAACAAAGTTTTCAACAAAAGTTCTAGCAACTGTTGCACTTTCTTGGTTTTCCATGGGAGCTACAATCAAAAATCTTGTTAAATCATCTTGTATCACAAGTCCACAATTGTTTCCATTAATAGAAATTGGTAACATAACCACATCCATATAAATTTTATCAAAGGGTTCATACGATGTTGTCGTAATTTTCATTGGCATCTTATTTGCTGGCCATATTTTATTCTTTTGACAAGAATCACATTGCTTTACATAATTCAAAACATCTCTTCGCATATTTTCCCATGTAAATAAAGGACTCATTCTTTTAATCATTCGTTTACCTCCGACATGACCACCCAACGGTGCGTCGTGAAAATCTTTAAGCACTTGATCTCTGTCTTCTGGCTTTACATAAATTCGTTCATTTTCTGTTGCATATAGTGTAAATGACTTTGAAAGTTTCATTGCAAAAAATCGTAATAAGTTTAGTTCCAACTCTGTTTTAAATATTCTATGAGAAATAATTTGTATAACTGATGCATCTTTAGCAAAATCAGGATAATCTTTAAAGCTTTTAAATAAACCATCGAAAAATTCTTCATTCTTAATTGCTGAACGATATGTTCCATTCAAAATTAAACCCCAAAATTTCTTTTGCGGGAATACAAATATATTTTCTTTGGTGTAATCCTTAATACCATGTGGAAGGTCAATGTATTTACTCAATTCTTTGTGTACCGTAACACTGTTTAATATCATAAATGTAGCTTCGGCTTGTTCAAATGGTATAATATTTTTAGAAAATTTTAAAACGTTAAAATCGATATCTGTATCTTGGAAATCCTTGTATGTAAATGTTTTATCGTTGCTATCATCGTCATTATCTAAATTTATGTAAATTTGTTGAAGTCCATTCATATTATTATTCCAATTATTATTGTTTCTAGATGAATTCTGTCTGTTTGGAGTATTTGTTGAGTTTTGATTATCTGAAATATTTTGTCTATTTTGTTTTGCTTGTTGACGAGTTGTAATTGCTACTAATTTTGATGCTTGTTTATCATCTGCATGATCTTCATCATTATTTAAACGTGAGAGAAAATCTGCAACCACATTTTCCTTTCCTTGCTTATAACGAATTTCACATCCAATGCCTTGGATTTTTAAACGAAGCTTTGTCAACGTTGGTGAAGTTTCCTTCAAATGCCATAGAGCTACCAACGGTCTATGATCTGTGTAAACGATAAAATCTTGGTTATAAATAAAATGTTTGAAGTGGTCTACTGCCCAAACAATAGCTAGTAGTTCCTTCTCAATAGTAAAATAATTTCTTTCAGCCCCGATAAGCGCACGACTTGCGTAAGCGATGGGGTGATCATTTGACTTCTCATTAGTAAGAACTGCTCCGATAGCATAATCGCTAGCATCAGTTGTCAAAACAAATTTGTCATTATAGTTCGGTCTAACTAAAACTGGTTCTGAAATTAAATAGTTTTTTAATTCTTCAAAAGCATTTTCGCATTCTTCTGTCCAAATAAATTTCACATTTTTCTTTAATAATGCATTAAGTGGCTTACGTTTATCTGCAATGTTTGGAATAAATTTTCCATAAAATTAACAGTTCCCAAAAATGATCTCACATTTTTAATCGTCTGCGGCCTTTTCATGTTTTTGATTGTATCAATATTTTCACTAGTTGGTCGAATACCTTCTTCACTAATAATATGACCCAAATATCTGACTTCTTTGTGTAAAATTTTACATTTTGATGGTTCAACTTTTAAATTATGTTCATGCAATGCATTCAAAACTTTATATAAATTTTCATTATGTTCTTCGATAGTTCTACCGAATACAATTATATCATCCAAATATACAAACGCATTAACTGGTTGTATTTCATAAATAAGTGTGAATGTAAACTTCTGGAATGTTGATGGACTATTTTTCAGTCCCATTGGCATTCTTAAAAATTCATAATGTCCTAGAAATGTTGAAAAAGCAGTTTTCGCAGCATCCTTTGGGTTAATTGGGATTTGATAAAATCCTGATTTCAAGTCAATGGTTGAGAAATATCGAGCTTCTCCAATACTGTCCAAAATTTCGCTAATAAGCGGTACAGGGTACACAAATGGTTTAGTAATGGTATTTAGGTCTCGAAAATCCACTACAATTCTGTAGCGCTTGTTGCCTTCGGCGTCTAAGTCTTTCTTTGGGATGCATAATACTGGTGCATTCCACGGACTTTACTTGAGCGTATTATCCCTAATTTTAGCATTTCTTCCACTTGTTCTTCTACGTGTTTCTTGGTAGCTTCAGGAAATCTATATTGTCTTTTATTAATTGGAATTTCAGTTGTTGTCTCTATATCGTGCATGGTTAAATTGGTATAAGTCAACTCGTCACCCTCTAAATAAAATATTTCATTAAAATCATTCAAAATATTATTAATTTCTTGATTGATATCACCTTTCAAGTGGTCTGTTTTAACCAATTCATAAATTTTTCTCATTCTTTCGTTGCCTGTAAGTTTCTCATGCTTCATGTTTTCAATCACATCATAATCCCGATCGTTTTCTAAATTCATCTCTTTTGGGTAATCTTGGTTATCATCATCAATTTCAATTTGATCGTCATAATACTCTTCAATGTACGGTTGGATTCTGCCATTGCAGCCATTGTCATAATCATAATTATTTTCATTATTTTCATTATAATTTGTATTAAAATTGTCATAGCTATTTGCTCCAATACCTGTCATATTTACTTTGTTTATATTTTCAATGTCATTGATTCTAAATAAATTGGTCATTTCATGATTAGTATATTGCATATTATTTCTGTCAGGCGTTCGTAAAACTATGTTGTCGAAACTTTGACTAATATATAAGGTGTATTTCTTTAGAAAATGTGCTCCAAGAATTGCATCATCAGCGAAATGCTTCAAAATGTAGAACTTTTCCTCGTATTTTGAATTTCCTATTAATAAAATCATATTTACAGATCCTACTGTATCTTCTGCTATTCCATGAACCCCTCTAATGGAAATTCTATCGTTGAAATCAATGTTAGTTAAACGCATATTACTAACCACATCCCATCTTACAAAATTGTTACATGATGCGGAGTCAATTATAAATTTGTGAAATTTTGTTGGCTTTGCCAAGGTAGCAATATTTGCATAAAATATTGAATCATTATTGAAATTGATTTTTAATGTTTCATGTGGTGGAATGTATTCGTTAAATTGCATTTTAAAATTATTTGGAATTTGATTTTTATTGCGCCGACTATTTGTATAAGTTCGTTTAAAAGTGCTCTTTGCAGTATTCGTTTTATAACATTCATAAAATTTGTTAGCTTGATAATTATTTCTTTGATAAAAATTTTTATTTTTATTGTTCCAGAAATTTCTGAATTTTCTGTCAAAATTAAGGTTTGAATTTTCAGTACTAGCAAGTAACCTTTGTTCGAGAGTTCTTAAAGACTCTCTGTCCATTCGTTCATTTTCTAAAAATTCTAGCAAATTTTCCAACTTCATATGACGGTTTTTAGTGGCAATTGCTTTGATTTCATTATTTATGATTCCAACTATAAAGTGGCTTTTAAGCAATAAGCTGTAAATGAATTTTCGTTGTAACTTTGATCAATTTTTATGATTTCGTATTTTATGTCAAGAATTCTTCCTGCATATGATTTAAATGATTCATCCCGTCCTTGTTTCAGAGTTTCAATTTGTTCAATTATACTACCAAAAGTAGTTTTGATACCAAACTCTCTAATTAAATTTGCCTTGGTTTCTTCCCAAGTACTTGCATAAATTCGGTTAATACGTGCTGCTGCTTTAAATTTTAGTTTCATAAAAACAATATTTAAAAATTTACTCTGATCTTCGCCTTCAGGAATTTGATCAGCATAATAATCTATTAACATTAAAAATTGGTCCAGTGAGTCTAATGACCCATCAAATTCTGGAATAAGCTGGATTAAATCCGTCATCTCCAAATTCGCCATCTTTAACGGTGCACATCAACAAGAGCTTTTGCACCAAGATTTTTGTTACAGATATTTTAGTATTTTCGAAACTACGGGAACTATCGATATAATGTTTTATTCATCCCCTAAAGTACTGTCTACTAAGTGATTTACAACAAAATTTGCCTGTTTTTACAATCAGATTTGTGCAGGATGGGGTCCGTAAGTTTGTCAATTTTGGCATAAGAAGACAACAACTTCCTTGGTTGCTGTGCACCCTTTTAAGCGTGTTTCTAACTATTTACAACAAATTTCGGTATAACTTTTGTTTACTCACCCTAAACTGCCAGATTTCCATGGTCGTCTTCTTGGGTGTTCGATGCGGCTGAATTTCGTCTCCAGTTGATACAGATGATCTCGTCATTGTTGAATCCCTAGTGTTGTCCATCGTTGGCCGGTTTTGAAATTTTCGATGCTTCTGCCATTGGTCGAGCCCGTTTTGATTCCATCTCGTACTGCTGCACATTTGCTTCCATCTTAGAACTCCTCACATAACATTTTCTTCAATTTAACGTTTTTTAACACTATTTTAACTGTTTGTTACTTCGCGAAATCATTTTGTTCATTAACTTTCACGCATAGTCACATTTTCAACTCTCGGTTTTGTCCAATCATAATGGCGTGTCCAAACACACACAGCGTTGCTTTCCGCTAGTCACCACCTGAACGGCCCGAGCGGTTTAGGCTTTCAGGATTTTGTGATATTTACTTGTAGAGTCAAAACAGATCAGTAAACATCACTTATCTGTATATTACACTTTTTGAAGATTACATTTTTGCGGTAACACTTTCAACTTCTACGCGCACGATCACATCACTTTGTATTAAAATTTTCGTCGAGCCAGTTCTCTATGTTGAAGCCAGACTTGTCCTCCAGACCTCTACGCCGAGCCATGCCAGACCCCCGAACTCCTAAGTCCCGGGTGGACTCTTCACGGCAGCTTTTTAAGTCTCGGCGGACTCTTCACGGCGGCTAAGTCTCGGCCGACTTCTTCACGGCGGCTAAGTCCCGGCGGACTTCTCAAACAGCTAAGTCCCGGCGGACCGCGGCCTCCACCGCTAAGTCCGGCTGGACTGGGGCCTCTGCTACTGGTGGCTGCTGGCGGGTCCGGCTGGTCTGGGGCGTCTTCTGGAACTGGACTGGAGTTGAGCTGGCTGGAACTGACTGGAACTAATCCTGGAACTAACTGCCCTCCTCAAGAATTTTGAGGTTTTTATAGTCAGTCCCCGAAAACTCTACTAAATTTTGTTCTACTAAAAGTGGTCCGTTTCGATGAGAAGCATCGATGAACCTCATGAATTAAATTACCCAAGTAACAATTTCAGTTTTGTAATAGTCTCAAAGAGTTTCTGTAGAATTCTTAAGAAAGTTCAAATGAAATGCTTTATGGTCCTACATGCTGAGTTAAATACCAGTTAAATCAACATTAAAGCCAAAATGGACTATTTTAGTAGGTTATCAAGAGTATTTTTGAGGAGCATGTTAAAACTTACCAGTTTTAATGTGTGCTTTACAAATACATTATAGAGCTCTTCAAAAAAAAATTAAAACTGCTTGACTTGGAAAAAGGTTTTGTTGAAGTCTGTAATTATTCTTGAATGCTATATCAGAGCATGAAGTATTTATTTATTTGTTTTGCAGTAAAACCAAAAGGTTGTATATCAGAGGAAATGACATACAAGTTTACTTGATTAAAATAAATTATTCTTATACGCAAATACAATGACTGATGGCAGATGATAATAATTTGGCAATATTATTTATTGTAATTAAGAAATATTTGTTGAAGTTTATACTTATAATAAGCCACAACAGTTATGCCAAAAAAAATCATCGACCAATTTTCAAAGTTAGCTCGAAAAATTAGTGTGAGCACTTTCAATTCTCTGAAAAAAAGTTGAGATTTTTTCAAAAACTAATAATTTTTGCTTGTTGTTGCTTCCAAATTCAATATGGCTGCGGTTTTTGCCCCTTGCTTCTTTCAGCAATATGGCGAAATTGGATACGTATAAATGCTCTTGATTAAATATTTTTTAAATCTATTCATTCTTGAGCAGTTCTGCCTCAAAACTAGCCAGAACATACCAGATTTATAAAATACCTATAAGAGCTTTAATCAGAACCAAAATGTTTTATCATGGTTTTCTACAAGATTAAATCGCACATGGCAGGACCGTAGCGCATGCAACTTTTTCAGCTGCAAGTAGATCGGCTTCGATGGTGGAGAAATTTAATTTCAAAATAACTGAATAAAAAACAGAAAGGTTTTTTGCTTTTTAACGATATTTATTCATTCTAAAAACACACAGCATGAACACACATAAGATCACTTAATGAAGAACCAACTGACGCAACTTTATTCGTGTAGCTTTATAAACACTGTCCTTATTATCACTATTGTTAAGTGATCGTCGCAACATTCACCGCAGTTTTTGTACTTTTCACTTCACTTACACAATTAGACAGCACAAAAAGACCATATTATTGATTGAAATAGTTATTCACAAAAAATACAGAAAACTGCAACAATAGCACAAATGACACCTTGAGCGCAACTGTCAATTATTGGGCGTAACAATACAGAAAACTAAATCTGATGGGTTTTATTGAAGACTAATTTAGGAATATAAAGTTTTATGGATAACCTTTTATAAACCTTAAGTATTTATGCCAGTCCTTGTTAAATCTCAATAGTCGTTAGCAACACGGGAAAATGGTGGATAAGCATTTTAACTGCTGGAACTATTTTACAAGTTTCGATACAAAAGGTAACACTTTCACAAAACAAAGCTGGCTTCCCGGTTACCTTTTAACACTACGGGTTTTGTTAAATAGTTACCTGTTGTTTCAGAATTTGCAAAACAGTTCTAGCTATCAAAATGCTTTTGCGACCTTTCCAAATGATGCTCCAGACGTGTTCCCCAAAAAATATCAACCAAGCACACTTTATCGGAAATGAATTCATATTATTATCTTTTGATATAGAATTATTTCCCACAACCGCAGGCGGAGTCGGATGTGTTTAGACAGGTGAAAACAAATTCACTAAATCTTTAAAAGCACTTTTTTGGAGCCAATTCCAAGGCACACAACAGTAATAACTTTTTCAGGAAAATATTATATATTATTCTTTTCATCAAAACTAAAACACAACAAGAAACAACAAAAACCCATTTTTATTACACCTTGAACGTAGCAATGAATAATCTAACTGAATATTCATGAATAATTGTTTAGGGAACAGCTTCACGTTCTGCACCGAACGAAGTTGCAGAGACACTGACAGTTTAAGTCTTACAGGATTGTAAAAATGCTCTTAGAAGACGGGACTGATTTAAGGCAGACTTCGTTAAAGTTATTTGGCAACAAAACAACCTCTTCAAGATAGTTTAAAGTGTAAGGAATAAAACCAAATTAAAACCTAATATATAATTCTTAACATAATCTTGAAGAAATCTGGAAACTATTATTAAGTTTTGTGACCATAAAACAAGTAGGTTTTAATCAAAGCCTTTGTAATACTTTATTGCACTTTTTAAAACTTTAATAAAAACTTTTAAGAATACTAAGCATATCATTTGTTACTTGGGTATGCAGACCTCTGCAATTCTTCATGACTTTCCGTATGGTGTAGTGAGTACACCTCAAAATCGGAAGTCATGGGTTCGAACCATTGTCGTGAAACTTTAAATTATGTTATTGGAATATCAAAATTATGTTCCTAAAACATTCTCAAAAATGTTGGTCAATAATGAGAAGGTCGAATTCTCCATTGAACGAACATGCCAATGAATTTGGTTAAGCCACACCCTCAATTTCCCCTGTGGAAAAACATCGCACATTCATAATTGAAAGCTTAACCATTTTTTTGATTGCCTAACAATTGGCGAAATTTAATAAAGGGCTTTTCAGGTGAGGATGACTCATGATCCACACCTGTACATAAGCTTGATTATTTGTCGCGCAACGCGAGTCGACGGGTAAAATTATTTATGCTTGCGTAAGCGCGCATGGTCAGAACTGTGGTGAGGTTCGAAAAATGGACAAATTTAATGATTTAAATTTGAGGTCGCTGCACTTGAGAAATAAAGAAAAATGTTTTTTGCTATTTAATTTCATTTTCTTATTTTATTTAAAAAAGGTGACAAAATGTAAAAAAAATATCATAGAGATTATTTAGAGCTTAAAACTTTCTTATGGTTATCTTGCTTGAAAAATATAGTTTTTTCTGTTGAATTAAATAAAATGGCAAAGTTTCTTGAAATCTTTATAAGGTTAAACATATGTTAACTGATTTTCTTTTTATAAAATTAAAATAATTGTTAGAAGATTTAGTTTTAATTTTTTTAACTTACGTACTCGAAATTGTTTTTTATCTTAATTTGTTGTACGAAACTTGTAATTTTGTTAAACATTTGTTTTGTCAAGACCAGGGTTGCGAATGAGCGAGCGCTCACGGAAAGCTTGCTCGCTCCAGCTGGAGCGTGAGTTTTTATCAGGTAGCTCGTGCTCGCTCACGCTCACCGGAGCGTTTTGCGCTCACGTGAGCCGGTGAGCCAAAGTAGGTAGTTGTTTTTTTGCTGTTGAAGCATCTGCCTGTTTGAAACAAAGTTTCTAGAACTATCTCAGCACAGGCAGCAAAAACAAACAAGAAAGTGGTCGAACAATCAAAAGTAGGCAATGAAACGGATTTGATTAGTGAACCGAAATTTACGTTCTATTTAAAATCTAGACATTTTTCGAACAAGGAATAAAAAACTTAATTCATAATGTAAACATTCATTTACGTGAAGAGATGCACTGTTTGTTCACAAATCAAATCCATATTGGACCATATTGTATTGTTGTTATGTACAAAAATATTGACAATTTATGTATATTTTATTTATTTTTAAATAATCTTTTAAACAGTTACAATCATCCATGTTCAAAAAAACATATATAACTTGTAATTGAATATTTTCAGAGGTTTGGTTGCGAAAGTGTTGAATAAAATCCACTTGTTGGAAGAAAAGCCAACCTTTTCGTGGTGAAAAAAAATTGACAATTTATTTGATTTGAGTCAAAAGGGTTATTTCAACCCTTAGGAATTTTGAGGCATATATTTAAAAATAGAACTGTTTCAAAAATGTTAACCTTTTTTCTAAAATGTTTGCCAAATAAAGACTAACCTTATAGAAATGATTAGTCGTTTCTAATCACTGAATCACTGAAAGATTTAATAAACGGAATAACTTTTTTTTAATGGTAGCTCATTCTGACCCGCAATCTGGAAATGTAGTCAAAACACTGATTAGGTACATAAAAACAGTTTAATGTTATATTTTAATCAACCAAGCATTTATCCTTGAATCGAACTTACCAAAGCATAAATCCTCTTGAATCCATTCATTGTTTTGTAAGTTTTTCTAAGGTTTAAAAAAAAATAATAATCAAATTATTCGCTCTACAGCATTGCCTTGGCGTTCTCGATTACGAGATTCCTATGCCTACTCTAAGGTTAACAGGCCCTTTTATTTAGGAGTCTATACCCCTCCGCCCCTCTCTGCTACAATAAGGCCTTTAAATTCTAAAATATTTATACATTCGACTGTATGTCTAAAACAATATTTGACCCTTGCGAATCCAACCTTTTATTTAAAAATATGATTGATGAAAATAAGCTATTCCAACTCATATATCATAAAATTTGTTCACAAAGTCATATTTCCACAGCCCTACTGCACCTTACGCAAAAAATCCATCTAGAATTAAAAAAAAAAAAACTTTCTCAAAAACGATTAGCGACACGTCCAAAATGAGCGCTCCGTGAGCGAAATATGAGCGCGAGCGCGAGCGTGGAGCAAACGCGAGCTGAAAAAATCGGAGCAAACGTGAGCGCGGGCAAACGTGAGCTAGCTCGCGCAGCGCTCCTCCTCACGAATGAGCGAAAAGTGAGCGCTTATGAGCGCGTGAGCGCGTGAGGAACGCAACACTGGTCAAGACAAACATAAAAATAGCTGTAAAATAATTTTATTGTTTCTAATCATAATAACTTAGGGGAACCGCATCTAATTCCAGCGTGCCTCTAATGTTGGCAGGTCAGAACTTTGACAGTCAATTAACGCTAATTAAAAGCGTTTTAAACTGAAGTCGAGTGATAAATAGCTCAATAAGAAGTGAGCAAGCAAGTTTCTATCAAAAGTTTTGCAAAATTAGTTGTTTAAATAGTGAAAACCAGCAAATTGGACGGAATTAGGAGCGAGTGCTTAACCTGCCAAACATACGAGAATTTCCCCTACCAGTACAATAAAAAGAATATAATTTTATAAATTTGTATAATTTTATCTGAAATTTCTTTCAACCTTTCAGACGAGAGCATTTAACATAAAAACCCTCTATGAACACTCTGCTATACTAGTTTTCACTTCAGACGATCTCTACCAAACATGCCTCATATTACCTGTGCCTACGACGCGGTCGCTTTGCGTTTGACGCAAGCCGTATTTATTATAAAAATAGTTTTTATTTTTTATTTCGGTATCTATTGAAGATAGAGCTTTGGTGTCTTCGAGAGAGTTGTTCATTTTTGGTAGTTGAGCAACTTTGTCGAAAACAAAAATATTCTATACCTTGTATCTTAGAAAATAAATAGTTTTTTCTTGTTTTGCACAACTAAATCAATCAAATTGTAATGACGTCTGAGACAATAATATAGAACCTTTTGGTACCAGCAACTTTCTAGAACATGTCAACTTTCTAAAACTTATCGTTTTTGAGATATATGTAAATCAATATTATTTTTCCCCATACAGAGCTGGCTCTGTTCGCTGCATACAGAGCTTAGCTCTTTTCTACCATTCAGAGCAGGTAAGGAGTTTTTATTGAGCCTGTAGAGCTCGATGCGTCTCTGCCTACAGGGAGTATTACGAAACTGTGCCGTTTCTCCATACATTTTGACGATTTTTCCCATACAAACTTCATGCCCGAGTATCAATGGGTTAATGTTGACCGATTTCGCTCAAATTTTGCACAGAGGCTTAGAATTCCCTCGGGAACAGTTTTCGGCTTGTGGAGCGAGGTTTTGAAACATTTGCCCATATTCTGGGCACCCTAGTGCGCATGTATTGCGTGTACGTACATTTTTAGGTTCAAATTTGACATTCAAATTTCACATTTAGTGAATACCACAATATTCCTATAATTGGTCGCAGTGGTCATAAGGCTCTACAAAAAAAACATTTAGTGAAATATAGTTTGATTTAGTAGTAATTTAGTTAAATTTTGTTAAATTCAATTGAAATTAAATAAATTTATTTAAATTTTGTAGAATTTATTTACATTTAGTTAACTTCAAGTTCAAATAATAAAATTTAGTTAGAATAAGTAAATTTATTAAGTTAAGTGAAATTTCATTTAATTAATTTCAGTTTAGCTAAATTTGGCTTAATTAGGTTATATTGAGTTAAAATTAGTTAAATTCAGTAATATTTAGTTAAATTTGGTTAAAATTTCGGGTAATTTATTTCACATTGGATAAATTTAGTTAGGTTAAGCTTGATTTCGTTGAACTTACTTAAATTTAGTTTAATTCACTTAAATTTGGTTAAATTTAAATAAAATCAGTTTAAAAAAAGTTAAATTAATTTAAATAAAGTCGAATTATATTTAATTTATTAAAATCAGATTAAATTTAGTAAAATTTAGCTAAATTTTGTTGAATTAAGTTAATTTTATCTAAATTAAGCAAAATTATGTTTAATTTACCTAAATTTGGTTTAATTTAGTTGAATTTAACTAATTTAAGTTAAGTTTGACTAAATGTAGTCAAATTTAGCTAAATTTAGTAAAATTTCGCTAAATTTAGTAAAATTATGTAAAATTTGCTAAAATTATTCAAATTTAGTACAAATGAATTAAATTAAAATTTATTGAATTAAATATGGCGATTTTTTTTGTAATAACATAAATTAAGATAAATTAGGTAAACTTACAAACTTTAATTTAGCGAAGTTTAGTGAATATATATTTAATTTTGTTAAGTTCAGTTCAGTTTAATTTTTTTTAAACTTTGTAATATTTGGTAAAATTAAGTTTAATGGAGTCAAATTAAGTTAAATTGGATTAAATTAAGATAAACTAAGTTGAAATTGGTAGAATCATGTAAACTAAAGTCAAATTTAGTTAAATTATATTTGTTTAAGTAAAATTGAGTTAAACTTGGCAGAACTTAAGTAAATTATATTTAATTAAGGTAAATTTAGTTAAATTGAGTTAAGTTTAGTTTAAAAATTTTAGGTTAAAAAAATAGTTTAATTTGGCTAAATGAGTTAAGTTTGGTTAAATTAAGTATAATTTGTTTAAATAATGTAAAATTTATTTATGTTTAGTCAAATTTCGCTTTAGTAAAGTTTGACTAAATGAAGTAGCATTAAGCTTAATTAGATGAGTTCCCATAAATTTTGTTAAATTTAGTTAAATTTACTTAAATTTTGCTAAATTTAAATGAAATTAGTAAAATAGAGTTTAATTACTTTCAATTAAGTCAAATTAAATAAAATTTAGTAAAATTAAGTAGAATACAGTTACATTAAGAAGACATTAAGTTAAGTTATGTTTAAATTTAGTTGAATTTGGCAAATTTCAGTTAAATTTGGCTAAATTCAATTAAGCTCAATTGGTTAATTTTTGTTTAATTCTGAATAATTCATTTAAGCCTAATAAATTTTAATTAACTTCGCAAATTTTATTTAACCTTCCTACGGTATTGGGGTCTTTTTCGGCCTTTTTGAAAATTAAATTTGCCATAACTTTTGCTATATACATGCTAAAGCCTTGAAATTTTCTGACATTAAATTTATAGTATAAATACACATTTCACAAAACAAACAAACCTTGGACGAACCCTAGGGGAGCGTCCATAAAAAAAGTTACTTTAAAGGTATTGGGGTTCTTTTCGACCCCAAACTTTAAAAAAATGTCAAAAATCCAGTTTTTGACCGATTCCGGTTCTTTTGGTCACAAATGAAAGCTTAGAACGTCCCCTTTCTGAAACCGACCTGGAAACCCGGATTTGGTCACTGTGGCCACCGGGAATCTGCTACAACCGAAAAATGGCCTTTTTGAGACCCCAACTTTGACGACCTGTATCTCCGGCAAATGTCAACCAATCAGGATGCTCTGGGTTGCATTGGACAGGTATTGACCTGTACTTTGACCACAAATATTAATATCAGGGCCAGGTGACCTACCGGTTCCGGAAATCCGGAACATCCGAAAAGTTCATGTTTTACTGTTTTTCATATATGTGATACCAATACTCTCATGATAGTTGAAATTGATCCATAAAACTTACTAAAAACACAATACACGATTGCCAGAACCACTCTGGAGTGTTGGTGGCCACTTCCGGGTAACCTGGAACCGGTTCCCGGGTACCCGATGAACGGCCAACTTGACTTTTTTGGTGAAAACCCATCATGTTGCACATCAAACTCCATGAAATTGAAAGATATGTCCATTTTTGGTAATACCGTTGTTCGCTGAGCCATCCTGGCCAATCTGGAACCGGTTACCGGTGACCCCTTGGGACACTTCCGGAATATGAGAGAAACCTATCATCCGACATATCAAACTTCATGGAATTGAAAGGTATGTCAATCTACGGTCATGCCGTTGTTCACTGACCCATTCTGGCCAATCTGGAGCCGGTTACCGGTGGCCCCTCGAGACACTTCCGGAATATGAGAGAAACCCTATCATCCGACATATCAAACTTCATGAAATTGAAAGATATGTCAATCTACGGTCATGCCGTTGTTTCCTGATCTATTCTTGCCATTCTGGAACTGGTTCCCGGTTTGGGGACATTCCCGGAATATGAGAGAAACCCTATCATCCGACATATCAAACTTCATGAAATTGAAAGATATGTCAATCTATCATGCCGTTGTTCCTTGATCCATTCTGGCCATTCTGGAACGTTCCGGTGGCCTTGGGACATTCCGGAATATGAGAGAAACCCTATCATCCGACATATCAAACTTCATAAAATTGAAAGGTATGTCAATCTACGGTCATGCCGATGATCACCGCCCATTCGGCCATCATGGAACCGGTTACCGGTGGCCCTTGGGGACACTTCCAGAATATGAGACAAACCCTATCATCCGACATATCAAACTTCATGAAAATAAAAGATATGTCAATCTACGGTCATGCCATTGATCGCTTATCCATTCTGGCAATTCTAGAACTGGTTCTCGGTGGCCCCTTGGGGACATTCCTGGAATATGAGAGAAACCTATCATCCGACATATCAAGCTTCATGAAATTGAAAGATATGTCAATCTACGGTTATGCTATTGTTAGCTGACCCATCCTGGCCAATTTGGAACCGGTTACCAGTGGCCCCTTGGGGACACTTCTGGAATATGAAAGTAACCCTACCATCAGACATATCAAACTTCATGAAATTGAAAACTACGTCAACCTACGGTCATGCAATTGTTCGCTGACCTTTGGTTGACATATCCATGAATTTCATGAAGTTTGATTCGTCGGATAGTACGGTTTCTCTCATTTTCCGGAAGTGTCACCAAGGGGCCACCGGGAACCTGTTCCAGAATTGCCGGAATGCATAAGCGAAAACTGGCATGACCGTTTATTGACACATTTTCCAATTTCATGAAGTGTTATATATGTCGGATGATGGGGTTTCTCTCATATTCCGAGAGTGTCCCCAAGGGGCTACCGGTAACCAGTTCCAGAATGGCCAGAATGGGTCAGCGAACAACGGCATGACCGTAACTTGACATATCTATCAATGTCATAAAGTTTGATATGTCGGATAATAGGATTTCTCTCATATTCCGGGATAGTCCCCAAGGGGCCACCGGGAACCATTTCCAAAATGGTTTAGCGAACAACGGCATGACCGTAACATGACATATCTAACAATTTCATGAAGTTTGATATGTCGGATGATAGGGTTTATCTCATATTCCGGAAGTGTTCAAGGCCACCGGTAACCGGTTCCAGATTGGCCGGAATGGATCAGCGAGCAACGGCATGACCGTAGATTGACATATCTTTCAATTTCATGAAGTTTGATATGTCGGATGATACGGTTTCTCTCATATTCCGGAAATGTCCCCAAGGGACCACTGGTAACCGGCTCCAGATTGGCCAGGATGGGTCAGTGAACAACGGCATGACCGTAGATTGACATATCTTTCAATTTTATTAAGTTTGATATGTCGGATGATAGGGTTTCTCTCATATTCCGGGAATGTCCCCAAGGGGCCACCGGGAACTAGTTCCAGAATAGTCAGAATGGATCAGGGAACAACGGCATGACCGAAGATTGACATATCTTTCAATTTCATGAAGTTTGATATGTCGGATGATAGGGTTTCTCTCATATTCCGGAAGTGTCCCCAAGGGGCCACTGGTAACCGGTTCCAGATTGGCCAGAATGGATCAGCGAGCAACGGCATGACCGTAGATTGACATATCTTTCAATTTCATGAAGTTTGATATGTCGGATGATAGGGTTTCTCTCATATTCCGGGAATGTCCCCAAGGGGCCACCGGGAACCATTTCCAAAATGGATTAGCGAACAACGGCATGACCGTAACATGACATATCTAACAATTTCATTAAGTTTGATATGTCGGATGATAGAGTTTATCTCATATTCCGGAAGTGTTCCAAGGGGCCACCGGTAACAGGTTCCAGATTGGCCGGAATGGATCAGCGAGCAACCGTAGATTGACATATCTTTCAATTTCATGAAGTTTGATATGTCGGATGATACGGTTTCTCTCATATTCCGGAAATGTCCCCAAGGGACCACTGGTAACCGGCTCCATATTGGCCAGGATGGGTCAGTGAACAACGGCATGACCGTAGATTGACATATCTTTCAATTTTATTAAGTTTGATATGTCGGATGATAGGGTTTCGCTCATATTCCGGGAATGTCCCCAAGGGGCCACCGGGAACCAGTTCCAGAATGGTCAGAATGGATCAGGGAACAACGGCATGACCGAAGATTGACATATCTTTCAATTTTATGAAGTTTGATATGTCGGATGATAGGGTTTCTCTCATATTCCGGAAGTGTCCCCAAGGGGCCACCGTGAACCGGTTCCAGATTGGCCAGAATGGATCAGCGAGCAACGGCATGACCGTAGATTGACATATCTTTCAATTTCATGAAGTTTGATATGTCGGATGATAGGGTTTCTCTCATATTCCGGGAATGTCCCCAAGGGGCCACCGGGAACCAGTTCCAGAATGGCCAGAATGGATCAGGGAACAACGGTATTACCAAAAATGGACATATCTTTCAATTTCATGAAGTTTGATATGCAACATGATGGGTTTTCACCAAAAAAGTCAAGTTGGCAGTTCATCGGGTACCCGGGAACCGGTTCCAGGTTACCTGGAAGTGGCCACTAACACTCCAGAGTTAAATAAGCTTAAATTAAGAAAAACTTTGTTGAAATTGGTAGAATCTAGTGAAAAAAGTTTTAATTCGTTCAATTAAGTTTTATTTAGTAAAATTGAGTCAAATTTGGTAGAATTTAATTAAATTAAGATAGCTTGATTAATTTTTGTCCGTTCAGTTAAATTTAGTAAAATTGGTATAGCTAAATTTAGTAAAATTTAGTTCAATTTGGCTAAAATGAGAAAAATGTAGTTAAACTAAGTTAAAATAAGCTCAAAATAGTAAAATATAGTTAAATTTAATCAAATGTGGCTGAATATAGTTTAATTTAAATAATTTTGCCTAAATTTTGAAATGAATTTACTTAAATTTACTTTAATTCAGTTAAATTTTGCTCAACTCAGTTTAATTTAGTTAAATATTGTTTACATTAGTTTAATTTATTTCATTGTAATATATTTGTTTATTATTGAATCTGTTTATTTATTTATTTTATTTTTTGTGTGTTTATATTTTTCAAACAAACATTTTACATACATTGATTTGATTGGATTTTTGTATTTTTGTATTTTTGTATTTTTGTATTTTTGTATTTTTGTATTTTTGTATTTTTGTATTTTTGTATTTTTGTATTTTTGTATTTTTGTATTTTTGTATTTTTGTATTTTTGTATTTTTGTATTTTTGTATTTTTGTATTTTTGTATTTTTGTATTTTTATTTTTGTATTTTTGTATTTTTGTATTTTTGTATTTTTGTATTTTTGTATTTTTGTATTTTTGTATTTTTGTATTTTTGTATTTTTGTATTTTTGTATTTTTGTATTTTGTTTTTTTGTATTTTTGTATTTTTGTATTTTTGTATTTTTGTATTTTTGTATTTTTGTATTTTTGTATTTTTGTATTTTTGTATTTTTGTATTTTTGTATTTTTGTATTTTTGTATTTTTGTATTTTTGTATTTTTGTATTTTTGTATTTTTGTATTTTTGTATTTTTGTATTTTTGTATTTTTGTATTTTTGTATTTTTGTATTTTTTTTGTATTTTGTATTTTGTATTTTTGTATTTTTGAATTTTTGTATTTTTGTATTTTTGTATTTTTGTATTTTTGTATTTTTGTATTTTTGTATTTTGTATTTTTGTATTTTTGTATTTTTGTATTTTTGTATTTTTGTATTTTTGTATTTTTGTATTTTTGTATTTTTGTATTTTTGTATTTTTGTATTTTTGTATTTTTGTATTTTTGTATTTTTGTATTTTGTATTTTTGTATTTTTGTATTTTTGTATTTTTGTATTTTTGTATTTTTGTATTTTTGTATTTTTGTATTTTTTGTATTTTTGTATTTTTGTGATTTTGTTTGTGTATTCTTTGTTGTTTTAATTCTTTGTATCTAATTATTTATATTGTGGTGTTTTATATAATTTTTAGTATTAGAGTATTTTGTGTCTTTTTATTTCTTATATATTTTTTTTTTGTATTTTATGTTGAGTTTGTTTATGTTCTGTATCTTTGAATTTATGTATTTTATTTAGCATTTTTTTGTAGTTGGGTATTTTTGCCTTTTTTTAAATAAGTAACAACGGAAACTTTTTACCTTAAAAGAAATACCTACTGTAGGAGCGAAACTTGGTAAAAAGTAAAATCGATCAAAAATTAATGTTATTGATTTGGTTGTAATCACCGTGGAATTTTTAATTGGTTAAATTCGCTTGGTTTTGTTCGGTGACAAGTTTTTGGAGAAAATAAATTGAAAAGTGAAGCGCCTTCGGCAATTCACAAAAGAGTGCGATTACACTCTTAGAAAAAGAAGCTAAAAAAAACACTTTAGCAAATCAACGCTGGTCAGTTGAGGTTCATGGTGACGGAAGCCTTGTCGAAGTGATTCAAGCCACGGCGTGACGCCCCCTGTGGTAGCGAAAGATGCGGCGAGTTGGAAAGCACGGCAGCGGAACATTGATTTGGCCAATAACTGGTTCGCTCCGGCGGCCGTTTGGCTCAGCACCGGCCAACGGCTGCGTTGGAAGATGGGACGTGTTGGACAAACTGCTGAACTTCCGGGTTGGCTACAGCCGATTCAATGGCCGGCTTGAACAACATCAACGAGATCCCGAAGGGTGACATCCGAATCTACGCAGGCGACTTCAACGCGAAGATAGGCTCCACTATGGGCCATCTCCATACAAACAGGCGGCCAAATTATTTTTTTGCTTTTTAAATGTTTTTTCATACAATTTTGGGTAATTGTATGGTATTGAAATGATATACGTCGATTTTTATGACTTTTCATGTTTTTCAATAGTTGATTGTTTATAATAAATAGTCTTTTCATACATTTAGGGGAGAGTGGGGAGACTTGATCCCCGGGGACACTTGATCCCAAGCCTGTATCTCGTCAGCATGTGGGTAAAACAATTAGCTTTGTTCTAGAAAGTTGTGCGAAATTAACTATAACTCATTGTAGAAAACACAGAAAAAAATTAAAAAATGTTTAGATTGAGTTACACACATTTTTCTGAAACGAGCTGCAAAAACTTCCAAGAGATCTTTTTTCTTTGTTTTGATATGTATAGTAAACACTCAAAAATTATTCAAAAAATATTTTTCATACATGAATTGTTTGATAAACTTATCAACTCCAAAACCCTTACGCATTTGATGTTAAATTTATCGTCATACTATTTTTACAATCAATTGTTTAAAAAAGTGAGTTTAGGAGACTTGATCCCTGCATTTTTACAGTCACTTGAATCTGCCTCAAGATTAAATAATTGGGCTGGGTTTTCATACATGGTTTCCTTTAGTATAGTTGTACATAACTTACTGCAGTTTGTACCTTTTTCAAAATTTTTAAACAAAAATTTCCAGCTTTTGTTAACATGCTCAATTTTGGTCGAAAAATAATATTTTAAGTTTTTAAATATTTTACATACTAAACTTTTATATTTTGAACACAAACGTACAGGTTTTATGAAATTGCTGTAACTTATAGAGAATTAAAAGTTTGGGTGAATAAGAAACATTTTGCTTAAGATTTCTTCAGAATGTTGAAAGGGGGATCATGTTACCCCTAACATTTTTAAAATGCCCGTTTAAAATATTTTTTTAAAACGCTTGGCATGATTCGAAGAGTTAATCTGATGAAATACCCTCATAAGCCAAACATAGATGAATGTTTAAGCTTTCAACTCATGCAAAAAGTTTATAGTTTTGTGAGAAATTGACAGAGTTATGTGCGATACAAAAAAAAGGGATCAAGTCTCCCCACTCTCCCCTACAAGTGCAACAGAACTGCGTATATATTGTATTGCAAGTTTATATTATTAAATTATGGATAAGCTAATACACCCCTTCTCTAAGGACACAACCCCTCCCTCCTCTTTCTTTAACCCCCCCCCCTCCCCTCCTCCCACCAACAAAATTTTATTAAGCTTAATAAATTAATTTTAAGTCAAATATTTATTATTTACTGCTGTGTGTTTCTTTTTGTGGGTCCATGCCATATAACTTGAGACCCCCCCCAACCTTACGGGCATAAATTTCGAAAATTTTAATTGTTAAATCAAATAACAGAAAAATTGATTTCATTCAATATATTAATTATGAAGTAAACGATAAAATACAATCCATATTTTTACTAATCCTAATGTTCTTGTTCATGAAAATTCATTTGATTATAGAGTTTCTGACAGCTTCAGGATATGTTAAAGGTACTTTTTATGATATTTTGTACTAACCAACATAGAACTTAAATGTGGATCAGTTTCATGGATTGATCGCAGAAATTCATTATGCTAAGTCAATATTTTGCTGAATACTTTTTTCGGTATCAAACTGAGATGCTCCAGTTTCGCTTGAGAAACTTCGGTACGAATACCTTATTTTGACTAAGGTACTCAATTTTAAATGTAGGCAACAGAAAATTCCAATCAAGTCATTTCGAACTTCTTGAAACCAGGTATTGATTTTGAAGCGACGATGCCCACGTAGTAGGTAGCAAAGCAAGTGAAATAAACGTGCGCATATTCATCAGTGTCTTGCGAACCTTCGTGGTGAACGGACACTAGAGCTGCGGTATTTTTTACTACCTAAGCTCAGAGTTATTTCAAAACAAAATTCACAGTCTTTTTAAAGACTACCTGAGTTATTTTCCAAAATTCTAAACAGTCTTTTCAAGACTAACACCACCTGAAATTTTGTTGTATTTTACAAACGAAGCCATCTTTTAAGAGAACTTTGCTTGCAAAATGCGTCAAAACAAAGGTAAACGCAAATCTTCTGAAGATTTGGTCGTTACGTCGGTGAAGCGTTTGAACGCTAAACCGGCTAACGGAAACAGAAAAAGAAAACAGCCTCTTCTGAGGTCTGATTCTGATTCTGAATGTGAGGTCAATCCTCCAATTCCATTGACAAACAGTTTCGGTGTTTTATCCGAAACTGAAGACAAGGAACCTTCTCCTCGTACTGAGCCTTCTGCCGTCGAGAAACGAGTAAAGGCTCCGCCAATTGTAGTGACTTCCGTCTCCGATTTGGCCAGCTTTCGAACGCAACTGAAGAATTGCAAGGAAACTTGCAATTTGAAAGTTTCGTTCCAGCTTGGTCGAAGAGGAGAATGTCGCTTGTTGACGGAATCTTTACAAGATCACCAAACTTTTGTTGGTTATTTGAAAAACCACAAACACAATTTCTACACGTATGAGACCAAGAATGCTCGGCCATTCAAGGCGGTCTTGAAAGGTCTCTCCAACGACTTGTCGTAATACCAATGAAGAAAAAATCAAACGGGAATATTTCTCGCTTTGGTTTGACTTCACAATTTTATCTGATTCATTTCAACAGAAATGAAATCAACAATTTGAAACTTTTGGACAAAGTACAGTTTTTGTTCCATGTACGGGTAAAGTGGGAGCATTTTAAGAAACATGGCGGTAATGGCCAGAATCTGACCCAGTGCCGGCGTTGCCAGGCATTCGGTCACGGTACTGATCATTGCGCCATGGTTCCAAAATGCATGGTTTGCGGGGATTCTTCTCACGACAAGGACAATTGTCCCGTGAAAGAAGTCACCCAATTTAAATGTGCAAATTGTGGTGAAAATCACAAATCAAATTTCTGGGATTGCCCCATCAGAAAAAAAGTTTTGGATTCTCGTGCCAAGCATCAGCCGAAATCCAAACCGAAATTTTCTCAAAGTCAGGTTGTACCTGCATCTTTAAATCAAACGTTCGTGCTGTCTCACTCGAACAATGCTAGAAATACCCCTACCGTGGAAAAGTTAGGTAACAACAATGGCATTTCTTATGCTAACGTCGTTTCGGGTTCGGGTTCATCCACGAATTTTAAATCCTCTACCAATTTTCAAATTGGGCAGGTACCTCAAATTTCATTTGAAAATTTTTCTGCTGGCAACGCTTTGGAATCTTCTGATCTCGGCGATGTTACGTTTGAAAAAATGACTTTTTTGCAAAACTCACTGTTTGGTTTGATTCAAACAATGAGTAATGCTACATCCATGATGGAAGCTATCCAGATTGGATTAAAAT
Source organism: Culex quinquefasciatus (assembly GCF_015732765.1). NCBI lineage: Eukaryota > Metazoa > Arthropoda > Insecta > Diptera > Culicidae > Culex > Culex quinquefasciatus. The sequence goes on along the minus strand of NC_051861.1, from coordinate 66,187,882 downwards.
TTGCGAATGATGTTGTTCTTACCCTAAAGTTTAATCATGGATCTAAGTAATTCCATCAATATTATGAATTTTAATGCTCGCTCTTTAAAAGCGAAAGAAAATGAATTTTTCAACTTTTTACGAGTTCATAACGTGCATGTTGCTGTTATAACCGAAACATTTTTGAAAACTGGCACTTATTTGAAAAGTGATCCAGATTATAAAGTTATAACTAATAACCGAATGAATCGAAATGGCGGTGGAGTTGCAATAGTTATCCACCGTAGTATGACTTATAGCACGTTACGTGACTTTAAGTTAAAAGTTATTGAAAGTTTGGGCATTGAACTTGAAACTTCTTTTGGGAAAATTATGATTGCAGCTGCCTACTTGCCTTTCCAATGCACTGGGGAAAATAAAAATTATTTCAAAGGGGATTTGAATAAACTTACTCGGCATAGATCTCGATTTTTGATCATCGGTGATTTTAATGCCAAACACCAATCTTGGAATAATTCTAAAGTAAATTCCAACGGTAAAATTCTGTTCAGAGATTGCACTTCTGGTCTCTATTCGGTTTTATACCCGAATGGGCCAACTTGCTTTTCTTCTGTTAGAAATCCATCAACAATTGATTTGGTTTTGACAAATCAAAGTCAGTATTGTGGTCCTTTAGTGACTCATGCTGATTTTGATTCTGATCATCTTCCAGTAACTTTTTCACTTTCTCATGAAGCAGTTACCAGACCCAATAGTTCTGTGTTTAATTACCACAAAGCTAATTGGGACAGGTATCAGCATCATATTGAGAATAATTTGAATCATGATTTTGTTTTAGAAACCAAAGCTGATATTGATTCAGCCTTGGAATCTTTAACTAATGCAATTTTGGATGCTAGGAATATTGCTATTCCAAAAGTCCAAGTCAAATTTGATTCTCCCATTATTGATGACGATCTTCAGCTTCTGATTCGTCTGAAAATGTTCGCCGAAGACAGTATCAACGTTCTCGTGATCCTGCACTGAAGCGTATTCAAAAGATTTGCAAAAGGTTATTGACCACAGATTCACTCTCCTGCGAAATGAAAAGTTCGCAAGAGATGTCGAACAAATTAAACCTTATTCCAAACCTTTTTGAAACTTTCAAAGGTTCTTAAGAAACCTCAAAACCAATCCCTTCTTTAAAAGATGGTGATAATATTCTATTAACTAATGGGGAAAAAGCTCAAAAACTTGCTCAGCAGTTTGAGAGTGCTCATAATTTCAACTTGAATGTTTTGAGTCCTATTGAAAATCAAATTTCAGTAGAATTTCAGAATATTGTTGAACAAGAATTTTCATCAGATGAAGTTTTTAATACGGATCTGAATGAAATAAAATCTATTATCAAAAAATTTAAAAATATGAAAGCCCCTGGTGAGGATGGCATTTTTTACATTTTAATTAAAAAATTACCATTAGCAACTTTAAGTAGCTTGGTCAAAATTTTCAACAAATGTTTTGATTTGGCATATTTTCCCAGTAGTTGGAAAAATGCCAAAGTGATTCCGATTTTGAAACCGGATAAAAATCCTGCTGAAGCCTCAAGCTATCGGCCCATTAGTTTGCTTTCATCTATTAGTAAATTATTCGAAAGAATAATTCTTAATAGAATGATGACGCACATTAATGAAAATTCAATTTTCGCTGATGAGCAGTTTTTTTTTTTTTTTTTTTTTTTAATTTATATTTATTCAAATTTCTTTTCCATGTACATTCATTCAGTTAAAATATTATTGAGTGTCCAATCACAAACGATGACTTTTCACCTCAATTTTAAATACTAGCAACTTTGATTTATTCATGAAATATTGTAGCTTTTGCTATTCAGTGATTTCAAATGTAGGAGGTCCTACATGTACAAAAGGAAAAGGGATACCTTAAAACTAACTTATAAACTATATAAAGAGCGGATCAATGCAGCTGAAGACTGCAATGATTTTTGTCGAAATGCATCAATTATCTTATTGGACATAACATCCAAAGTGTCAACTTCGGCTAATTGATGAAGTTCACTGGTGCTGAACCAGGGAGGAAGTTTCAGAATCATTTTCAGAATTTTGTTCTGAATCCTCTGAAGTTTTTTCTTCCTGGTTAAGCAACAGCTTGTCCAGATCGGCACAGCATAAAGCATGGCAGGTCTGAAAATTTGTTTATAAATTAACAGTTTATTCTTGAGACAAAGTCTAGAATTCCTGTTTATAAGTGGATACAAACATTTAATATATTTGTTACATTTAACCTGGATACTTTCAATGTGATCCTTGTAAGTAAGGTTTTTGTCAAAAGCAAGTCCAAGATATTTCACTTGATCCTCCCACTTTAAATTTACCTCATTCATCTTTATAATGTGATGACTTTTGGTTTAAGAAAATCAGCCCTTGGTTTGTGAGGGAAAATAATAAGTTGAGTTTTGCAGCATTTGGAGTAATTTTCCATTCTTTCAAATAAGAATTGAAAATATCCAAGCTTTTTGTAATCTTCTTGTGATGACACGAAGGCTTCTACCTTTGGCGGAGATGCTTGTATCATCAGCAAAAAGTGATTTCTGACATCCTGGGGGCAAATCAGGCAAGTCAGAAGTAAAAATATTGTATAAAATTGGACCCAAAATGCTTCCTTGAGGGACGCCAGCACGTACAGGTAGTTGATCAGATTTGCTATTCTGATAACATACCTGCAGAGTACGATCCGTCAAATAATTTTGAATAATTTTCACGATATAAATCGGAAAATTAAACCTTTTCAATTTCGCAATCAAACCTTTATGCCAAACACTGTCAAATGCTTTTTCTATGTCTAGAAGAGCAGCGCCAGTAGAATAGCCCTCAGATTTGTTGCTTCGAATTAAATTTGAAACTCTCAACAACTGATGAGTAGTTGAATGCCCAAGGCGAAATCCAAACTGCTCATCAGCGAAAATTGAATTTTCATTAATGTGCGTCATCATTCTATTAAGAATTATTCTTTCGAATAATTTACTAATAGATGAAAGCAAACTAATGGGCCGATAGCTTGAGGCTTCAGCAGGATTTTTATCCGGTTTCAAAATCGGAATTACTTTGGCATTTTTCCAACTACTGGGAAAATATGCCAAATCAAAACATTTGTTGAAAATTTTGACCAAGCAACTTAAAGTTGCTTCTGGTAATTTTTTAATTAAAATGTAAAAAATGCCATCCTCACCAGGGGCTTTCATATTTTTAAATTTTTTGATAATAGATTTTATTTCATTCAGATCCGTATTAAAAACTTCATCTGATGAAAATTCTTGTTCAACAATATTCTGAAATTCTATTGAAATTTGATTTTCAATAGGACTCAAAACATTCAAGTTGAAATTATGAGCACTCTCAAACTGCTGAGCAAGTTTTTGAGCTTTTTCCCATTAGTTAATAGAATATTATCACCATCTTTTAAAGAAGGGATGGGTTTTGAGGTTTCTTAAGAACCTTTGAAAGTTTCCAAAAAGGTTTGGAATAAGGTTTAATTTGTTCGACATCTCTTGCGAACTTTTCATTTCGCAGGAGAGTGAATCTGTGGTCAATAACCTTTTGCAAATCTTTTGAATTCGCTTCAGTGCAGGATCACGAGAACGTTGATACTGTCTTCGGCGAACATTTTTCAGACGAATCAGAAGCTGAAGATCGTCATCAATAATGGGAGAATCAAATTTGACTTGGACTTTAGGAATAGCAATATTCCTAGCATCCAAAATTGCATTAGTTAAAGATTCCAAGGCTGAATCAATATCAGCTTTGGTTTCTAAAACAAAATCATGATTTAAATTATTCTCAATATGATGCTGATACCTGTCCCAATTAGCTTTGTGGTAATTAAACACAGAACTATTGGGTCTGGTAACTGCTTCATGAGAAAGTGAAAAAGTTACTGGAAGGTGATCAGAATCAAAATCAGCATGAGTCACTAAAGGACCACAATACTGACTTTGATTTGTCAAAACCAAATCAATTGTTGATGGATTTCTAACAGAAGAAAAGCAAGTTGGCCCATTCGGGTATAAAACCGAATAAAGACCAGAAGTGCAATCTCTGAACAGAATTTTACCATTGGAATTTACTTTTGAATTATTCCAAGATTGGTGTTTGGCATTAAAATCACCGATGATCAAAAATCGAGATCTATGCCGAGTAAGTTTATTCAAATCCCCTTTGAAATAATTTTTATTTTCCCCAGTGCATTGAAAGGCAAATATGCAGCTGCAATCATAATTTTCCCAAAAGAAGTTTCAAGTTCAATGCCCAAACTTTCAATAACTTTTAACTTAAAGTCACGTAACGTGCTATAAGTCATACTACGGTGGATAACTATTGCAACTCCACCGCCATTTCGATTCATTCGGTTATTAGTTATAACTTTATAATCTGGATCACTTTTCAAATAAGTGCCAGTTTTTAAAAATGTTTCGGTTATAACAGCAACATGCACGTTATGAACTCGTAAAAGTTGAAAAATTCATTTTCTTTCGCTTTTAAAGAGCGAGCATTAAAATTCATAATATTGATGGAATTACTTAGATCCATGATTAAACTTCAGGGTAAGAACAACATCATTCGCAAATTTTAATCCAATCTGGATTGCTTCCATCATGGATGTAGCATTACTCATTGTTTGAATCAAACCAAACAGTGAGTTTTGCAAAAAGTCATTTTTCAAACGTAACATCGCCGAGATCAGAAGATCCCAAAGCGTTGCCAGCAGAAACATTTTCAAATGAAATTTGAGGTACCTGCCCAATTTCAGGAAGAATTGCAGAGGATTTAAAATTCGTGGATGAACCTGAAACAGCGGCAGCATAAGAAATACCGTTGCCTGTTTCAATGGTAGAAGTATTTTTCTAGCTTGTTCGAGGGAGACAGCAAAACGTTTGATTTAAAGTTTCAGGTACAACCTGACTTTGAGAAATTTTCGGTTTGGATTTCGGCTGATGCTTAGCACGAGAATCCAAAACCTTTTTTCTGATGGGGCAATCCCAAAAATTTGATTTGTGATTTCCACCACAATTTGCACATTTAAATTGGGTGACTTCTTTCACGGGACAATTGTCCTTGTCGTGAGAAGAATCCCCGCAAACCATGCATTTTGGAACCATGGCGCAATGATCAGTACCGTGACCGAATGCCTGGCAACGCCGGCACTGGGTCAGATTCTGGCCATTACCGCCATGTTTCTTAAAATGCTCCCACTTTACCCGTACATGGAACAAAAACTGAACTTTGTCCAAAAGTTTCAAATTGTTGATTTCATTTCTGTTGAAATGAATCAGATAAAATTGTGAAGTCAAACCAAAGCGAGAAATATTCCCGTTTGATTTTTCTTCATTGGTATTACTTGGGATGGGGCAAAGCCAAGCAACACCTTAAGTTCGTTTTTGATCTCATCCACCGACAAGTCGTTGGAGAGACCTTTCAAGACCGCCTTGAATGGACGAGCATTCTTGGTCTCATACGTGTAGAAATTGTGTTTGTGGTTTTTCAAATAACCAACAAAAGTTTGGTGATCTTGTAAAGATTCCGTCAACAAGCGACATTCTCCTCTTCGACCAAGCTGGAACGAAACTTTCAAATTGCAAGTTTCCTTGCAATTCTTCAGTTGCGTTCGAAAGCTGGCCAAATCGGAGACGGAAGTCACTACAATTGGCGGAGCCTTTACTCGTTTCTCGACGGCAGAAGGCTCAGTACGAGGAGAAGGTTCCTTGTCTTCAGTTTCGGATAAAACACCGAAACTGTTTGTCAATGGAATTGGAGGATTGACCTCACATTCAGAATCAGAATCAGACCTCAGAAGAGGCTGTTTTCTTTTTCTGTTTCCGTTAGCCGGTTTAGCGTTCAAACGCTTCACCGACGTAACGACCAAATCTTCAGAAGATTTGCGTTTACCTTTGTTTTGACGCATTTTGCAAGCAAAATTCTCTTAAAAAGATGGCTTTGTTTGTAAAATACAACAAAATTTCAGGTGGGGTTAGTCTTGAAAAGACTGTTTAGAATTTTGGAAAATAACTCAGGTAGTCTTTAAAAAGACTGTGAATTTTGTTTTGAAATAACTCTGAGCTTAGGTAGTAAAAAATACCGCAGCTCTAGTGTCCGTTCACCACGAAGGTTCGCAAGACGCTGATGAGCAGTTTGGATTTCGCCTTGGGCATTCAACTACTCATCAGTTGTTGAGAGTTTCAAATTTAATTCGAAGCAACAAATCTGAGGGCTATTCTACTGGCGCTGCTCTTCTAGACATAGAAAAAGCATTTGACAGTGTTTGGCATAAAGGTTTGATTGCGAAATTGAAAAGGTTTAATTTTCCGATTTATATCGTGAAAATTATTCAAAATTATTTGACGGATCGTACTCTGCAGGTATGTTATCAGAATAGCAAATCTGATCAACTACCTGTACGTGCTGGCGTCCCTCAAGGAAGCATTTTGGGTCCAATTTTATACAATATTTTTACTTCTGACTTGCCTGATTTGCCCCCAGGATGTCAGAAATCACTTTTTGCTGATTCTATTATCAAAAAATTTAAAAATATGAAAGCCCCTGGTGAGGATGGCATTTTTTACATTTTAATTAAAAAATTACCAGAAGCAACTTTAAGTTGCTTGGTCAAAATTTTCAACAAATGTTTTGATTTGGCATATTTTCCCAGTAGTTGGAAAAATGCTAAAGTAATTCCGATTTTGAAACCGGATAAAAATCCTGCTGAAGCCTCAAGCTATCGGCCCATTAGTTTGCTTTCATCTATTAGTAAATTATTCGAAAGAATAATTATTAATAGAATGATGACGCACATTAATGAAAATTCAATTTTCGCTGATGAGCAGTTTGGATTTCGCCTTGGGCATTCAACTACTCATCAGTTGTTGAGAGTTTCAAATTTAATTCGAAGCAACAAATCTGAGGGCTATTCTACTGGCGCTGCTCTTCTAGACATAGAAAAAGCATTTGACAGTGTTTGGCATAAAGGATTGATTGCGAAATTGAAAAGGTTTAATTTTCCGATTTATATCGTGAAAATTATTCAAAATTATTTGACGGATCGTACTCTGCAGGTATGTTATCAGAATAGCAAATCTGATCAACTACCTGTACGTGCTGGCGTCCCTCAAGGAAGCATTTTGGGTCCAATTTTATACAATATTTTTACTTCTGACTTGCCTGATTTGCCCCCAGGATGTCAGAAATCACTTTTTGCTGATGATACAAGCATCTCCGCCAAAGGCAGAAGCCTTCGTGTCATCACAAGAAGATTACAAAAGCTTGGATATTTTCAATTCTTATTTGAAAGAATGGAAAATTACTCCAAATGCTGCAAAACTCAACTTATTATTTTCCCTCACAAACCAAGGGCTGATTTTCTTAAACCAAAAAGTCATCACATTATAAAGATGAATGAGGTAAATTTAAAGTGGGAGGATCAAGTGAAATATCTTGGACTTGGTTTTGACAAAAACCTTACTTACAAGGATCACATTGAAAGTATCCAGGTTAAATGTAACAAATATATTAAATGTTTGTATCCACTTATAAACAGGAATTCTAGACTTTGTCTCAAGAATAAACTGTTAATTTATAAAAAAAATTTCAGACCTGCCATGCTTTATGCTGTGCCGATCTGGACAAGCTGTTGCTTAACCAGGAAGAAAAAACTTCAGAGGATTCAGAACAAAATTCTGAAAATGATTCTGAAACTTCCTCCCTGGTTCAGCACCAGTGAACTTCATCAATTAGCCGAAGTTGACACTTTGGATGTTATGTCCAATAAGATAATTGATGCATTTCGACAAAAATCATTGCAGTCTTCAGCTGCATTGATCCGCTCTTTATATAGTTATTAAGTTAGTTTTAAGGTATCCCTTTTCCCTTTTGTACATGTAGGCCTCCTACATTTGAAATCACTGAATAGCGAAAGCTACAATATTTCATGAATAAATGAAAGTTGCTAGTATTTAAAATTGAGGTGAAAAGTCATCGTTTGTGATTGGACACTCAATAATATTTTAACTGAATGAATGTACATGGAAAAGAAATTTGAATAAATATAAATTTAAAAAAAAAAAAAAAAAAAAAAAACTTTTTGCTGATGACACAAGCATCTCCGCCAAAGGCAGAAGCCTTCGTGTCATCACAAGAAGATTACAAAAAAGCTTGGATATTTTCAATTCTTATTTGAAAGAATGGAAAATTACTCCAAATGCTGCAAACACTCAACTTATTATTTTCCCTCACAAACCAAGGGCTGATTTTCTTAAACCAAAAAGTCATCACATTATAAAGATGAATGAGGTAAATTTAAAGTGGGAGGATCAAGTGAAATATCTTGGACTTGGATTTGACAAAAACCTTACTTACAAGGATCACATTGAAAGTATCCAGGTTAAATGTAACAAATATATTAAATGTTTGTATCCACTTATAAACAGGAATTCTAGACTTTGTCTCAAGAATAAACTGTTAATTTATAAACAAATTTTCAGACCTGCCATGCTTTATGCTGTGCCGATCTGGACAAGCTGTTGCTTAACCAGGAAGAAAAAACTTCAGAGGATTCAGAACAAAATTCTGAAAATGATTCTGAAACTTCCTCCCTGGTTCAGCACCAGTGAACTTCATCAATTAGCCGAAGTTGACAGTTTGGATGTTATGTCCAATAAGATAATTGATGCATTTCGACAAAAATCATTGCAGTCTTCAGCTGCATTGATCCGCTCTTTATATAGTTTATAAGTTAGTTTTAAGGTATCCCTTTTCCCTTTTGTACATGTAGGACCTCCTACATTTGAAATCACTGAATAGCGAAAGCTACAATATTTCATGAATAAATGAAAGTTGCTAGTATTTAAAATTGAGGTGAAAAGTCATCGTTTGTGATTGGACACTCAATAATATTTTAACTGAATGAATGTACATGGGTAATTCTCCGCCAACTCACACAGCAGTTGCCCCGACCCCTCTTCGATTTGCGTGAAACTTTGTCCTAAGGGGTAACTTTTGTCCCTGATCACGAATCCGAGGTCCGTTTTTTGATATCTCGTGACGGAGGGGCGGTACGACCCCTTCCATTTTTGAACATGCGAAAAAAGAGGTGTTTTTCAATAATTTGCAGCCTGAAACGGTGATAAGATAGAAATTTGGTGTCAAAGGGACTTTTATGTAAAATTAGACGCCCGATTTGATGGCGTACTCAGAATTCCGAAAAAACGTATTTTTCATCGAAAAAAACACTATAAAAGTTTTAAAAATTCTCCCATTTTCCGTTACTCGACTGTAAAATTTTTTGGAACATGTCATTTTATGGGAAATTTAATGTTCTTTTCGAATCTACATTGTCCCAGAAGGGTCATTTTTTCATTTAGAACAAAATTTTTCATTTTAAAATTTCGTGTTTTTTCTAACTTTGCAGGGTTATTTTTTAGAGTGTAACAATGTTGTACAAAGTTGTAGAGCAGACAATTACAAAAATTTTGATATATAGACATAAGGGTTTGCTTATAAACATCACAAGTTATCGCGATTTTACGAAAAAAGTTTTGAAAAAGTTGGTCGTCATCGATCATGGCCGTTCATGGTCACCCGCGACAGACACGGACGACGAAACAAAGAGAAACGCAAAAAGTAACTTTTTCAAAACTTTTTTTCGTAAAATCGCGATAACTTGTGATGTTTATAAGCAAACCCCTTATGTCTATATATCAAAATTTTTGTTATTGTCTGCTCTACAACTTTGTAGAACATTGTTACACTCTAAAAAATAACCCTGCAAAGTTAGAAAAAACACGAAATTTTAAAATGAAAAATTTTGTTCTAAATGAAAAAATGACCCTTCTGGGACAATGTAGATTCGAAAAGTACATTTAATTTCCCATAAAATGACATGTTCCAAAATTTTACAGTCGAGTAACGGAAAATGGGAGAATTTTAAAACTTTTTAGTGTTTTTTCGATGAAAATACGTTTTTCGAATTCTGAGTACGCCATCAAATCGGGCGTCTAATTTTACATAAAAGTCCCTTTGACACCAAATTTCTATCTCATCACCGTTTCAGGCTGCAAATTATTGAAAAACACCTCTTTTTCGCATGTTCAAAAATGGAAGGTCGTACCGCCCTCCGTCACGAGATATCAAAAAACGGACCTCGGATTCGTGATCAGGGACAAAAGTTACCCCTTAGGACAAAGTTTCACGCAAATCGAAGAGGGGTCGGGGCAACTTTTCCCGATTTCGTGTGAGTTGGTAGAGAATTACCCACATGGAAAAGAAATTTGAATAAATATAAACTTAAAAAAAAAAAAAAAAAAACGTGCGCATATGTAGATTGCAGCAAATTTTGATAAAACGTAAATGTTCAAAATGGCATATCTCCGAAAACGCAAAAAATTGCAGGCTGGAAATTTCAGCAATGTTAGATTATGATCCAATCTTTCAAGTGATCTTAGTTTCATGTTTAGCATCGGTTAGCAAAAAAAGTACTCGATTAACAAACACAAAAAAAAAGGTTTTGTCAAAAAAATACTCCAGTTATTCGATGAAAACTTCAGTTTTTGGTTTGGAAACAACATTTTATATATTAATTGTTTCAAAGCTTATCTCATTACCTTTCCAACGATGTATAATTGTCCTAATAAAATATTTAAAATGGCTGAGCTATGTTAAAATTAAACAATCAGCCTTTTTTACGAGAAACGTTAGATTTTTACTCCATTTTTTGACATTCAGCTTGCGTATCTCCGAAATGAACAAACTTAGAGCTTTGAAAATTTGGATTTTTCTTAGTTAGAATGTTTACTTTCGAGAAAAAAATACCAAAAAATATTTGGAGAAGGTCACTTTTTTGAAACTTGGCCACCCAATGTACCATAGTGGGCTCTGACAACACAGACCTGGAGCGCATCATGGGGCCCCATGGTCTTGGAGAAATGAGCGAGAACGGTGAGCTGTTTACAGAGTTCTGTGGTAACCAAGACATGGTGATTGGGGGATCGCTCTTTCCCCATCGCTCAGTGCACAAAGTCACGTGAGTGTCACGTGATGGAAGAACGGAGAATCAGATCGACCACATCTGCATCAGCCGCAAGTGGAGAAGAAGCCTGCTTGATGTGCGGAATATGCGCAGCGCCGACATTGCATCCGACCACCACCTCGTTGTCGGCGAAATACGACTACGGGTAGCGCGTGTCGTACGGCAAGAGGAGAAAGTCGGTTGTAGGTTCAACGTGCAACGTCTGTCGAATCCCGAAGTAGCCAGGGCTTTTGTCGGCGAGCTCCAAGCCCGAGCCTTGGAGATTCCGGACAGCACTGTTGAAGAGAAGTGGCAGTTCATCAAGGACGCCTTCGCTGTTACCGGCGAGAATACTCTGGGAATGCTGCGAACTCAGAGGAAAGAGTGGATTTCGGATGCCACCTGGGATAATATAGAGGAGAGGAAGCAGGCTAAGGCTGCCATTGTTAGCGCAAGGACGAGAGCGACGAAGGCACGTACCCGCCAAACGTACGCCGAACTGAAAAAGGCTGTTAAGCGTTCTTGCAGGCGGGACAAGAGAGCCTGGACGGATTCCCTTGCCGACGAGGGAGAGAAAGCTGCTAACAATGGCGACATGCGCCTTCTCTACGACATTTCGCGACGTTTGTGTGGTGCCAGGACGAATACGCGCATTCCGGTGAAAGACAGGAGCGGTCAGCTGATTACCGATCCAGCTGATCAGCTTAAACGATGGTTCGAGCATTTTGAGCAGCTGCTACAAATCTCGCATCCACGTCCAAGCCCTCAGTACTATCCGCAAAATGTTAGGCGGATCAACCGGGTGAACTCAAGTCCACCTACGCTCAGGGAGATTGAGGAAGCCGTGAAAGGTATGAAATCTGGAAAAACGCCAGGGATAGATTGGATCTCCACAGAAATGCTCAAAGCTGACGCTCATTTGTCAGCTCGGATGCTGCATCGGCTTTTCAGCAAAATCTGGGACACCACGACTTTTCCGGTCGACTGGATGCAGGGCATTTTGGTGAAGGTTCCCAAAAAGGGTGACCTCACCAACTGCGACAACTGGCGTGGCATCACGCTGCTGTGCATAGCTCTAAAGGTCCTATGCAAAGTGATCTTGTGCAGGATCAAATCGAAGATCGACGAGTCTCTTCGACGGCAGCAAGCAGGGTTCCGCAGTGGCCGATCATGCGTGGATCACATTGTGACACTCCGTGTCATCCTCGAACAGGTCAACGAATTCCAGGATTCTCTCCATCTGGTCTTCGTTGACTATGAAAAAGCGTTTCACCGTCTCGACCACGAAAACCTGTGGGAAGCCCTTGGGCGCAAGGGTGTCCTAGAGAGGATCATCAACCTCATCAAGGCACAGTACGAGGCTTTCGTTTGCCGTGTTGTGCATAACGGAGTCTTGTCGGACCCAATCCGGGTGGTTAGGCAAGGATGCATCCTGTCGCCGTTACTGTTCCTCATCGTCATCGACGAGGTGTTAGCTGGAGCGTTGGACCGTGTGCAAAACCGTGGGCTGCTTTGGCAGCCGATTAGGATGGAGCATCTCAACGACCTCGACTTTGCGGATGACATTGTGCTGTTCTCGCAGAGAGGAAACGACATGCAGAACAAGCTGGATGACCTAGCTGCATGCTCCTCGGCGGCGGGTCTGAAAGTCAATGTCTCCCAAGACCAAGTCGATGGCAGTGAACACGGAACGCGCTCAAGGCTTCACGGTAGCTGGTGAAAACGTTGAGAAGGTCGACACTTTCCAGTACCTTGGTAGCCAGATTGCGCCTGATGGTGGTACCAAGCTCGACATATCCACGCGGATCAAGAAGGCCAGAGGTGCTTTCGCGGGTCTGCGCACCTTGTGGCGATCAAACCAAATCAGCTTGCGCACAAAACTACGGATCTTCAACTCGAACGTCAAGTCGGTGTTGCTCTACGGGAGTGAGACCTGGTGCGTATCGAGCCAGAACACGTCGAAGCTACAAGTCTTTGTGAACCGCTGCCTACGCAATATCCTTCGCGCCTGGTGGCCCCGGAACTGGGTATCGAATGCGGAGTTGCATCGGCGGTGTCAGCAGAGGCCCATTCACGTTGAGATCCGAGAGCGCAAGTGGAGATGGATCGGCCACACGCTACGGAAGGATGCGCACGAGATCTGCCGAGAAGCGCTGGACTGGAACCCTCAAGGACAACGCGGTCGGGGCAGACCAAGAGGCTCATGGCGGAGAAGCCTCCACCAAGAAATCAGTGCTGTTGACGGGACGTTAAGCTGGCGCCAAGTGAAGGCGAAAGCAGAGAATCGTCAACAGTGGAAATCCTTCAACGCGGCCCTATGCTCCACTGGGGAGCAGGACGCATAAGTAAGTAAGTTGGGAGGAATTCTGATCTAATGAAGATTGTTCGGACGGCTACCCGAAAACCAGAATGATTTGGGGCAATGGGGTTGGGGCCAAACTGGTAGGATATTGGCCACTCCGGGTATTTGTCGGTTTGACTAGTAGAACCAACATCTGAAGCCGCTTCAGGTGGACTCATCTTCCTCCGTGAAAATGCTTACGAGCCACACAATTGAATCACCTCCTCCGGAATCACAAGAGGAAGGTTCAGAAACGTAAACAATCACACTGAACGGCCCGAGCGGTTTTAGGCTTTCAGGATTTTTGTAATATTTACTTGTAGAGTCAAAACAGATCAGTTAACTTCACTTATTTGTATATTACACTTTTTGAAGATTACATTTTTGCGGTAACACTCTCAACTTTTACGCGCACGATCACATCACTCAACTTTTTGTTACTAATTTCATTAAGACCTTCGTCGAGCCAATTCTCTACGTTGAAGCCAGACTTGTCCTCCAGACCTCTGCGCCGAGCCATGCCAGACCCCGAACTCCTAAGTCCCGGGTGGACTCTTCACGGCAGCTAAGTCCCGACGGACTCTTCACGGCGGCTAAGTCCCGGCGGACTCTTCACAGCGGCTAAGTCCCGGCGGACTCTTCACAGCGGCTAAGTCCCGGCGGACTCTTCACAGCGGCTAAGTCCCGGCGGACTCTTCACAGCGGCTAAGTCCCGGTGGACTGCGGCCTCTGCTACTGGTGGCTGCTGGCGGGTCCGGCTGGTCTGGGGCGTCTTCTGGAACTGGACTGGGCTTGAACTGGCTGGAACTGACTGGAACTAACTGGAACTAACTTCTGGAACTAATTGCCCTCCTCAAGAATTTTGGGGTTTTTATAGTCAGTCCCCGAAAACTCTACTAAATTTTGTTCTACTAAAAGTTGTCCGTTCCGATGAGAAGCATCGATGAACCTCATGAATTAAATTGTGCAGACCTCTGCAATTCTTCATGACTTTCCGTATGGTGTAGTGAGTACACCTCAAAATCGGAAGTCATGGGTTCGAACCATTGTCGTGAAACTTTAAATTATGTTATTGGAATATCAAAATAATGTTCCTCAAATATTCTCAAAAATGTAAGTCAATAATGAGAAGGTCGAATTCTCCATTGAACAAACATGCCAATGAATTTGGTTAAGCCACACCTTCAATTTCCCCTGTGGAATAACATCGCACATTCATAATTGAAAGCTTAACCATTTTTTTTGATTGCCTAATAATTGGCGAAAATTAATAAAGGGCTTTTCAGGTGAGGATGACTCATGATCCACACCTGTACATAAGCTTAATTATTTGTCGCGCAACGCGAGTCGACGGGTAAAATTATTTATGCTTGCGTAAGCGCGCATGGTCAGAACTGTGGTGAGGTTCGAAAAATGGACAAATTTAATGATTTAAATTTGAGGTCGCTGCATTCCCCCACACTTACCAGCTAGATGTTTGTATTCTTGAAAAGCATTAAGAACATCTATCGAAAGTTATTTGTTGGTTGGAAGAATATTCACAAAGTCAATAATTTAAATTGTGTAAAAAATACTTTGCAAAAATTCATAAAAAGATACTTTGAAGGCTGGCTATAAATTATTGATTTAAAAAAAAATGGTTCGGTTAATCTCCCCCAAACTTATCAGCTAGATGATCGTCTGAAAGAAATGATCATCTTTGGAAAGAATATTGTCGGGTGTAGTGATCGTGCGGTTTACAATTTGTTCTTCTTGTGCTTTTTTTGTAAATTGCTTTATAATTATAATTGCTCTTTTGATTTTTCTACTGTAAAATTATTTTCATTACTCTTTTGATCTTCTGTCCTGTTAAATTACTTGAATTACTGTTTTGAACTTCTCTTGTAAAAATATTTTCGTTGAAACTGATTTGAATAAACTTGCATTTGAAATTAATTTTCATTATCTATCCTAAAAAAATCATTTCATTTTTCCCACTGTAAGCAAAATCTGTTGTAGAACTGTGTTGATCGGCTGGTTGTTATCGTCGTCGTCTTCCATCAAAATCGTCTTTATCGTGAGGCTATTCATTCCACAGTGACTTGGTCAATTGATCAGTTTTCGAGGCTAAGGTGTTGAATTTCGTCGATTAGTACAATTGTCGTTTCCATCATGAATTATGCTTCATAACCCAGCTGTGAGTTGACTATGGTCAGTTTTGAGAGTGCATTGACTTCTCACTTGCTGAGTATTGTAGAATTGTTCGTAAATCCAGTATTTTTGTCCAAAATTGACTTTTCCAATTGCTTTGCATCTTTGACAATCTCAAAATGTTGACATCGGTTGATGTAATTCTTTTATCAAATGTTTAGGACATGTTGCTAGTCCAAAATTGTCTTTTCATGTAATTTGCAACTTTTGCTTTTGTAAATTAATGACATCGAATGATGTTATCATTCGTTTATCGTGAACTTCTCCTTTTCAACAGTTTCAGACGTGCAGTATGATCTCAACTTGCATTTTTGTTGCATAATTGATATTTCGCATTTCAATCATCTTTGCTTCGCTTAATTCCACATTTTGATTGGTAATTTGTTTTACGTGAATGTCTCGTTACTAGAATTGTGTCTTAATTCGACTTGATCCTCATTGATTTACAGCAACATCAACACCGTTACCTGTTCAACTTCCCGCATGACTTTGCCACTCACCATCTTGCCATCACAAACTTCTGCATACGAACGCGTAGAACTTCTCAGCATACGAACGCGTCGATCATCTCAAGTCGTCTCGTCTCTCGTCTCTGCCATATTTTACTTCAGTTTCTACTTTTGTTTCTCCCACAAAAATGTCTTACTTGTTTTCTTCGCATGAATAATATTTTATAATTTTCAGGAATCTATCATTTAATTTCTGTGCAAAATTGAAAATCAAATTTACTTACAATCTTATAAATCTTGTTGATATTTTTAAATGAAATCAGTTCTATTATTTTCAATACTAAAAAAAATCAGTTCTAATTGATTATTATTTTTATACTTGAATAAAAAAAATTACTCTATAAAGTTTTTCATTGATCTATACATCCTATCATCTTGTCATTGCAAAACTGCGCATGTTAGAATATCCTTTCTGTTATATCAACTTTTTATGAAACTTGTCTGTCACTTTGTGTTTTCAAATTTGTCAAACCCATTTAATAAATTTGTTTATTTGAGCAATTCGCAATAAAATGCTGAATTTGCAAGATAATTAGTTGGTTCAATTATCATTTTAATGATATCGTTCTGATTTTTTTTTTCTCTGAATTTTATCAGTTTAAAGGTGTTTTTCTCTTGAAGCATTATTTTATCCCTTGATTTTCCCTTGAAGCGTTATTTATCCATTCCCTTTAATTTTCATTTGACTATCCCCGTAAAGTGCAAATGTTTTGAAATGTTTTTAACATATTGAATCCCCCCCTGTTTTGAAGCTTTATTCGACATAAAAACTCTCCCCATAGAGTACAATTGTCTACTTTTTAATCCCAGTTTATGTATCCCTAGATCGGAACTTTTACTGTCATTTTCGATCTTTTTAGATTCCCCACGATATACTCACAAATTTTACCTTTCCTTGAGCTGTACTTCATATTCGTCCTTGTTGAAATTGTTGTCTTCCTGATCGTCTTCCAATGGTTTCCTGTAAATCCTTCGTATAAGCATATAACATTCTGAAAATAAATTCTCAATACTTTGTTAAGTAAATTATAAAACACATGTTTACATTCAACATTCATTCTGGGGCGCGCCTCCCTTGTCCAATTATTCTCACACACATTCTTACTTGCATACATGTTGTTTTGAAACATTTAATAATCACACCATCTTCATTTGCTTGTCGTTGAAATTTCGTTATTGTTCAGTCCGTTTGATTTGTTTTTATTTGTAGTTAAAAATTGCGTCATTGTTTTTCCAATACCCTGTTAACCCATTTTAGCTCAATTAAGTATATTCCCAAAATTGCAACCCATCAGCTTCTTAATTGTTTTAACGTGTTTCATCACTGCTTCATTATTATGTTTATATTTGATCATAATCGCTTCACGTGTTTTTCAAAAAAAAAATATGTATAAACTCAGTACTGGTATTTTTCTTATTCTGTTTCTTGTTTAAACCCCATCAATTCAATCATTTATTATAATTATCTTTCATCCCCAATTCATAACATTCTTGTTTGCGCATTTTTTTTTGATAATAATCATTTATATTTTGTTCAACTCAGCATTAATTCATTTATAATATCAAATCAATCATATATTCTTTTTTTCATGTTTATTTTTCTATATAAAAAAAAAAATCGGTATTTGTAACACATTTGTTTGATTCATTTAGTTCTCTTGATAACAATCGTTTTTTTCTATTTCATCAATCATATCAACTTAATAAGTTTTTTATTATTATTATTTTTTTCAATATACATAAATAATCCCGTGTGTTAAAAATAAATATTTTCCTTCATTGTAGTCTTTTGATATTAATCGTTTATGACACTATGTCATTCATTGCATAAATCGCTTATTTTTTTACTTTATTTTAATTGTACTGTAATTGTCATTTCAAAATATTTTTCTTGTATTGGAGCATTTGATTTTAAATTATGTTAAATGTATGTTAATACGGGTACATTGTGAACTATCATTTAGTGTTATGTTAATCATTATATTTTCTTAGTCTATTATTATGTACATCTTCAAATTTGTTTCCATTTTTAATAGTGGTCGTTTGATCGCTGTTAAATTTAACGATATCATAAGGGCCTCGCCACTTATTTTGTAACTTTTGACCAATTCCTGTCTGTACCATTTGTACCAAAACTCTATCTCCCCACATTGGTACCCAATCATTTGTCTTTTTGTCATAAATTTCCTTTCTCTTTTCTTTTGACAATATTAAGTTGTTTCTAGCAGTTTCATGAGCATCCTTGAATATATCTTTCATTGAACAAATATAGTCGTCATAATTTAAATCTGAATCATTGATTTTATAAATTGTGCTTGGTATAGTAGCTTTTCTTCCATACAAAAGTTCATAGGGAGAATATCCAGTTGATGAATTTTCTGTAGTGTTGTATTCAAACATAAAATATGGTATTAATTCATCCCAACATTGTGGATCTTTGCCAATAAAATTTCGTAAATAAATTTTCAACTCTCTATTTGATCTCTCTACTAAATTAGCTTGAGGATGATATGCACTTGTAACGATCTTTTTAATGTGTAATATTTTGCATGTATGTTGCAATAATTTGCTTACAAAGTTTGTACCTCGATCGGTTACAACTTCTTTAGGAGCACCAAATTTACAAACAAAGTTTTCAACAAAAGTTCTAGCAACAGTAGTACTTTCTTGGTTTTCCATGGGAGCTACAATCAAAATCTTGTTAAATCATCTTGTATCACAAGTCCACAATTGTTTCCATTATTAGAAATTGGTAACATAACCACATCCATATAAATTTTATCAAAGGGTTCATACGATGTTGTCGTAATTTTCATTGGCATCTTATTTGCTGGCCATATTTTATTCTTTTGACAAGAATCACATTGCTTTACATAATTCAAAACATCTCTTCGCATATTTTCCCATGTAAATAGAGGACTCATTCTTTTATCATTCGTTTACCTCCGACGTGACCACCCAACGGTGCGTCGTGAAAATCGTTAAGCACTTGATCTCTGTCTTCTGGCTTTACATAAATTCGTTCATTTTCTGTTGCATATAGTGTAAATGACTTTGAAAGTTTCATTGCAAAAAATCGTAATAAGTTTAGTTCCAACTCTGTTTTAAATATTCTATGAGAAATAATTTGTATAACTGATGCATCTTTAGCAAAATCAGGATAATCTTTAAAGCTTTCAAATAAACCATCGAAAAATTCTTCATTCTTAACTGCTGAACGATATGTTCCATTCAAAATTAAACCCCAAATTTTCTTTTGCGGGAATACAAATATATTTTCTTTGGTGTAATCCTTAATACCATGTGGAAGGTCAATGTATTTACTCAATTCTTTGTGTACCGTAACACTGTTTAATATCATAAATGTAGCTTCGGCTTGTTCAAATGGTATAATATTTTTAGAAAATTTTAAAACGTTAAAATCGATATCTGTATCTTGGAAATCCTTGTAGGTAAATGTTTTATCGTTGCTATCATCGTCATTATCTAAATTTATGTCAATATGTTGAAGTCCATTCATATTATTATTCCAATTAGTGTTGTTTCTAGATACATTCTTTCTGTTTGAAGTATTTGTTGTGTTTTGATTATCTGAAATATTTTGTCTATTTTGTTTTGCTTGTTGACGAGTTGTAATTGCTACTAATTTTGATGCTTGTTTATCATCTGCATGATCTTCATCATTATTTAAACGTGAGAGAAAATCTGCAACCACATTGTCCTTTCCTTGCTTGTAACGAATTTCACATCCAATGCCTTGGATTTTCAAACGAAGTTTTGTCAAAGTTGGTGATGTTTCCTTCAAATTCCATAGAGCTACCAACGGTCTATGATCTGTGTAAACGATAAAATCTTGGTTATAAATAAAATGTTTGAAGTGGTCAACTGCCCAAACAATAGCTAGTAGTTCCTTCTCAATAGTAAAATAATTTCTTTCAGCCCCGATAAGCGCACGACTTGCGTAAGCGATGGGGTGATCATTTGACTTCTCATTAGTAAGAACTGCTCCGATAGCATAATCGCTAGCATCAGTTGTCAAAACAAATTTGTCATTATAGTTCGGTCTAACTAAAATTGGTTCTGAAATTAAATAGTTTTTTAATTCTTCAAAAGCATTTTCGCATTCTTCTGTCCAAATAAATTTCACATTTTTCTTTAATAATGCATTAAGTGGCTTACGTTTATCTGCAATGTTTGGAATAAATTTTCCATAAAAATTAACAGTTCCCAAAAATGATCTCACATTTTTAATCGTCTGCGGCCTTTTCATGTTTTTGATTGTATCAATATTTTCACTAGTTGGTCGAATACCTTCTTCATTAATAATATGACCCAAATATCTGACTTCTTTGTGTAAAATTTTACATTTTGATGGTTCAACTTTTAAATTATGTTCATGCAATGCATTCAAAACTTTATATAAATTTTCATTGTGTTCTTCGATAGTTCTACCAAACACAATTATATCATCCAAATATACAAACGCATTAACTGGTTGTATTTCATAAATAAGTGTGAATGTAAACTTCTGGAATGTTGCTGGACTATTTTTCAGTCCCATTGGCATCCTTAAAAATTCATAATGTCCTAGAAATGTTGAAAAAGCAGTTTTCGCAGCATCCTTTGGGTTAATTGGGATTTGATAAAATCCTGATTTCAAGTCAATGGTTGAGAAATATCGAGCTTCTCCAATACTGTCCAAAATTTCGCTAATAAGCGGTATAGGATACACAAATGGTTTAGTAATTGTATTTAGGTCTCGAAAATCCACTACAATTCTGTAGCGTTTGTTGCCTTCGGCGTCTAAGTCTTTCTTTGGGATGCATAATACTGGTGCATTCCACGGACTTTACTTGGGCGTATTATCCCTAATTTTAGCATTTCTTCCACTTGTTCTTCTACGTGTTTCTTGGTAGCTTCAGGAAATCTATATTGTCTTTTATTAATTGGAATTTCAGTTGTTGTCTCTATATCGTGCATGGTTAAATTGGTATAAGTCAACTCGTCACCCTCTAAATAAAATATTTCATTAAAATCATTCAAAATATTATTAATTTCTTGATTGATATCACCTTTCAAGTGGTCTGTTTTAACCAATTCATAAATTTTTCTCATTCTTTCGTTGCCTGTAAGTTTCTCATGCTTCATGTTTTCAATCACATCATAATCCCGATCGTTTTCTAAATTCATCTCTTTTTGGTAATCTTGGTTATCATCATCAATTTCAATTTGATTATCATAATACTCTTCAATGCATGGTTGAATTCTGCCATTGCAGCCATTGTCATAATCATAATTATTTTCATTATTTTCATCATAATTTGTATTAAAATTGTCATAGCTATTTGCTCCAATACCTGTCATATTTACTTTGTTTATATTTTCAATGTCATTGTTTCTGAATAAATTGGTCATTTCATGAATAGGATATTGCATATTATTTGTATCAGGCGTTCGTAAAACTATGTAGTCGAAACTTTGACTAATATATAAGGTGTATTTTTTTAGAAAATGTGCTCCAAGAATTGCATCATCAGCGAAATGCTTCAAAATGTAGAACTTTTCCTCGTATTTTGAATTTCCTAAAATTAAAATCATATTTACAGATCCAACTGTATCTTCTGCTATTCCATGAACTCCTCTAATGGAAATTCTATCGTTGAAATCAATGTTAGTTAAACGCATATTACTAACCACATCCCATCTTACAAAATTGTTACATGATGCGGAGTCAATTATAAATTTGTGAAATTTTGTTGGCCTTGCCAAGGTAGCAATATTTGCATAAAATATTGAATCATTATTGAAATTGATTTTTAATGTTTCATGTGGTGGAATGTATTCGTTAAATTGCAGTTTAAAATTATTTGGAATTTGATTTTTATTGCGTCGACTATTTGTATAAGTTCGTTTTAAAGTGCTCTTTGCAGTATTCGTTTTATAACATTCATAAAATTTGTTAGCTTGATAATTATTTCTTTGATAAAAATTGGTATTTTTATTGTACCTGAAATTTCTGAATTTTCTGTCAAAATTAAGGTTTGAATTTTCAGTACTAGCAAGTAACCTTTGTTCGAGAGTTCTTAAAGACTCTCTGTCAATTCGTTCATTTTCTAAAAATTCTAGCAAATTTTCCAACTTCATATGCCGGTTATTCGTGGCAATTTCTTTGATTTCATTATTTATGATTCCAACTATAAAGTGGCTTTTTAAGCTATAAGCTGTAAATGAATTTTCGTTGTAACTTTGATCAATTTTTATGATTTCGTATTTTATGTCAAGAACTCTACCTGCATATGATTTAAATGTTTCATCCCGTCCTTGTTTCAGAGTTTCAATTTGTTCAATTATACTACCACAAGTAGTTTTGATACCAAACTCTCTAATTAAATTTGCCTTGGTTTCTTCCCAAGTGCTTGCATAAATTCGGTTAATACGTGCTGCTGCTTTAAATTGTAGTTTCATAAAAACAATATTTAAAAATTTACTCTGATCTTCGCCTTCAGGAATTTGATCAGCATAATAATCTATTAATATTAAAAATTGCTCCAGTGAGTCTAATGACCCATCAAATTCTGGAATAAGCTGGATTAAATCCGTCATCTCCAAATTCGCCATCTTTAACGGTGCACATCAACAAGAGCTTTTGCACCAAGATTTTTGTTACAGATATTTTAGTATTTTCGAAACTACGGGAACTATCGATATAAAGTTTTATTCATCCCCAAAATTTGCCTGTTTTTACAATCAGATTTGTGCAGGATTGGGTCCGTAAGTTTGTCAATTTTGGCATAAGAAGACAACAACTTCCTTGGTTGCTGTGCACCCTTTTAAGCGTGTTTTTAACTATTTACATCAAATTTCGGTATAACTTTTGTTTACTCACCCTAAACTGCCAGATTTCCATGGTCGTCTTCTTGTGTGTCCGATGCGGCCGAATTTCGTCTCCAGTTGATCCAGATGATCTCGTCATTGTTGAATCCCTAGTGTTGTCCATCGTTGGCCGGTTTTGAAATTTTCGATGCTTCTGCTATTGGTCGAGCCCGTTTTGGTTCCATCTCGTACTGCTGCATATTTGCTTCCATCTTAGAACTCCTCACATAACATTTTCTTCAATTTAACGTTTTTTTTTACACTATTTTAACTGTTTGTTACTTCGCGAATCATTTTGTTCATTAACTTTCACGCATAGTCACATTTTCAACTCTCGGTTTTGTCCAATCATAATGGCGTGTTCAAACACACAAAGCGTTGCTTTCCGCTAGTCACCACCTGAACGGCCCGAGCGGTTTTAGGCTTTCAGGATTTTTGTGATATTTACTTGTAGAGTCAAAACAGATCAGTTAACTTCACTTATTTGTATATTACACTTTTTGAAGATTACATTTTTGCGGTAACACTCTCAACTTTTACGCGCACGATCACATCACTCAACTTTTTGTTACTAATTTCATTAAGACCTTCGTCGAGCCAATTCTCTACGTTGAAGCCAGACTTGTCCTCCAGACCTCTGCGCCGAGCCATGCCAGACCCCGAACTCCTAAGTCCCGGGTGGACTCTTCACGGCAGCTAAGTCCCGGCGGACTCTTCACGGCGGCTAAGTCCCGGCGGACTCTTCACAGCGGCTAAGTCCCGGCGGACTCTTCACAGCGGCTAAGTCCCGGCGGACTCTTCACAGCGGCTAAGTCCCGGCGGACTCTTCACAGCGGCTAAGTCCGGTGGACTGCGGCCTCTGCTACTGGTGGCTGCTGGCGGGTCCGGCTGGTCTGGGGCGTCTTCTGGAACTGGACTGGGCTTGAACTGGCTGGAACTGACTGGAACTAACTGGAACTAACTTCTGGAACTAATTGCCCTCCTCAAGAATTTTGGGGTTTTTATAGTCAGTCCCCGAAAACTCTACTAAATTTTGTTCTACTAAAAGTTGTCCGTTCCGATGAGAAGCATCGATGAACCTCATGAATTAAATTGTGCAGACCTCTGCAATTCTTCATGACTTTCCGTATGGTGTAGTGAGTACACCTCAAAATCGGAAGTCATGGGTTCGAACCATTGTCGTGAAACTTTAAATTATGTTATTGGAATATCAAAATAATGTTCCTCAAATATTCTCAAAAATGTAAGTCAATAATGAGAAGGTCGAATTCTCCATTGAACAAACATGCCAATGAATTTGGTTAAGCCACACCTTCAATTTCCCCTGTGGAATAACATCGCACATTCATAATTGAAAGCTTAACCATTTTTTTGATTGCCTAATAATTGGCGAAAATTAATAAAGGGCTTTTCAGGTGAGGATGACTCATGATCCACACCTGTACATAAGCTTAATTATTTGTCGCGCAACGCGAGTCGACGGGTAAAATTATTTATGCTTGCGTAAGCGCGCATGGTCAGAACTGTGGTGAGGTTCGAAAAATGGACAAATTTAATGATTTAAATTTGAGGTCGCTGCAACACGCACACTCGCGAAAACACACGGACCAAATACGGTACCTCCACAGATCGCGATTCTGATGACGCGACGACAAAAACCAAAACAAATCGAAACTACTGTTTTCCTCCACCGAGAACTGTCAAATTCGCCAAAATCATTCCGACGATGATCCGTGTCTTGATAGCACCTGCTGGTGGAGGAGGAGGAACGATGACCAGCGACATGCAGGCAGGAGGATTTCGATTCACGAACGCAAAAGCTGTATGTCTGCCGATTGCCGATTCCTGTCACGACATGTCACGCGCGTTGCGTGCGAGCAGTGAACGAAAGAAGAGAGAAAAGAGAGAATGAGCGAGCGCGTGGGCTCATTTTTGCGCTTTGCGATGAAATTTTATATGCGGTAAAATACTTTTTAATGTGATTAGTTTAACCACAGAAAACAGATGTATATCATTGAACAAACAGCATTGAAAAACGTGTGTAAAAATTCAAACCAAAATACGTTGAAAAGAGCAAGGGTGTGCACCATCCGCCTAGATAGCGCCACTTCCAAAATCATGATGGCCTACAGTAGCAGAACGTTGGACCATCTAATCACTGCATAAAACATTCCGTACGAACGACATCAGACCAATGTCTAACTGCCCTTCATCAGAGGGTTGTAATTTTACGCGCCAAAGAAGGTAAACAAAACGAAATCGGACATAACATGTGTAAAGGGACTATTTGAAGTTGTCGCTTGAAAAATAATTTTTGAATGAATTTTCTGTTATGGTTTCGTTAATGTTAATGCATTTTTGCATTATTTTTAGTCAACTGGAATTAAACAGAAGTGAATTTTATATTTAAACGAGATTAACATTTATTTTCATTCGAAATTATTGAGCCTTTTTAATTGTTAAGTCAAGTATTCTCAGCCCCGACGGTGGCGCCGCCAAGCGTATCCTGCACACTCTAATTTCTTTGATGCAAGATTGTATGCAACGCATTTTTATTAGTTTACACGGTTTACACACAAGTTAGACACAAGATGTACATCTGTTCTCTGTGGTTTAACTAGTGTATTTAAAGTAAATTAAGTAAATTTCTAAGTCATAAAATAATGTGGCACTCGAAATTTTGCTAAGTCCAGCGAAAACAAGATGAATCTAGAAAATATCACCTCATGATAAAGATTTCGAAATTTTTTCTAAAGTCCCAAAATAATTTGGCTTTCGATTTTTTTCTAAGTCCGGTAATATCATGAGAAAATGAAAATTTATCAACTTATGATAAAAGGTCTTCAAACATAGAAAGGAACATAGATTTCAGCGCGCATTTTAAGAGTTTTTGGAACAAATATCAAACATGCCATGATATCAAAAACAACTCAGTTATTTTTTTGTTCGTCCCATGATGCGACTTTCTGCCCGGGCCGGGTCACGCCCGGGAATCCAATAACAAAAAAAAACATAACGCCGATTAACAAATCTTGTTATAAATAACAAAAAATGTGTTTGGCACAGTATTTTCTAATATTAAAAAAATGTTATTCCTAAGTTATTTCCGTCTGCTCGGGTACCGTCTGCCCGGGTACCGATACATATTTGTCTTCTACAGATGAACTAGAGATCAAATTTGGTACCTGCTTTGCTTTGAGACTCGGAGGCAAACTCGAGAGCAAATTTGGTGGGAATCAAATCGGGTAGCAAATTGTTTAACAATTTCGAAAATATTTTTATTCTTTGAAATTTTCAATAGGATTAAAAAGTTTTATAAACTTTTAGCATTTCTAGGCATGAATCAACGCATAATTATTGATTGTGAAGATAAACAAGGACAAAAACCCTAGCTGTGGGGATTACGAAGTTTTTTCAAGGAGGCAAATTTGATCTCGGTATTCATAAGCTGGGTGCAAATTTGATACGCACCCCAGCGCTACAGATGCCCTTAATCGCGAATAGACTGTAGTCCCGATTCGTTCAAGTAGACGGTATCATTATTCGTAATCAACGTTTATTTTTGCATTTCTAGTATCAATGCATAGTTGTTGCAAAAGTTATAAAAAGAGTAAAAATTCATCGGCCTCAACATTGAGCTTGATACCTATCAATGGCAGCACTATAGAAGACATGGATGCAATACGTTTAAGGTAAGGATAAATATACTAATTTGTCAATCGAGAAATTTTAGGATCTTATATCGATAAACTGTAAAGCGGTATACGCACTTCGGAAGGAACCGGTCAAGGAAAAAATGGGCAGCAGTGGCAGCGCAAGCAAGTCAGAGAGGGTGGAAAAAGCCCCAAGAAATCACTCCCTCTCCTTTGTTCTGCTGTTCGTAAAGCTGTTTCTTAACCCTTTTCCTTCCGATCTGCATACTAGCCTTAAGCCAGTAACTGACGAACTGACGTGCCACCAACACTGAAAATACGCCACACTTTTATCATCTATGCCACTATCAAATGCAAGTGTTAGAGCGATTAACTTTTTGGTATTTTTTGACACGTTATTGTCATTCTGGTGGCTCAAGCTTTTCAAGTGTTTTACTCATGAATTTTTCCCACTGTCTTGAACCATTTTAAGTGATGATTTTACACTTGAATTTAATGTGTTTCACTGATTGATTTTAGCGCGACTTTTATCGATGGCTAGAAACGAGGCTAGAACGAGTAGCACAAAAAACACTGAGTTTTGCTCAGTGAAGAATTCAAATTTGACAGCACTTTTCCTATCTTTCTTCACGAACCCTGACTGAAAAGTCCGTCAGACGTCCGTCGTTTGTCGTCCGTGCAATCGTACGACGTCGCACGACAATGTCGTGCGACTTTCGCGCGAATGTCATACGTTTTTGCATCAAAATGTCGTATTTGTCGTGCGATCGATAATCGAAATTGTACGACATTGTCGTACGACATTCGACCGACGTCGAATGGTTTTGTTATTTAGGATGTCGTGCTATTGTCGTGTGCTGTCATTTTAGATTTTTAGGTTATGTTGCTGTTGAAAAAACCTGTTGTTTTGTTTTTTATTTTATTTTTTATTCATACACATCTAATTTCACAATAATATTAACTTTTTCACGAAATTTAACTTCCGGATCGCCGATTCTTCTCCAACTTGGCATTCTTCGGATGCTCTCGGATTTGCCTTGACCGCAGCTTCCGGCTTGGATGTTGGTGTTGGACTTTTGCTTCTCGACGAGCTGATCAAAGTTTTACCCGCCAATCTTGGATCTCAGACGGATTGATGGCCACCGGGGTACGAGATAACGTGAATACTTCCTTGGGTTCTACGGAGGCGAACTCATGGTTTCCGGCATGATCAGATTGGAATATTTTAGTTGTCTGAAAAAAGATAACGTTGACGTTTACATTAGGAATGAGCAGGATAGCTTCTTAATATACACTGCGACATTTGCCAAATTACTTTAATTGGCATCAATTTATAAATTAAATTCATACTTAAATATTAATAATATAAAAATTTCAAAAAAGGTATTTTAAACATTAAAATCAATTAAAAATTAAGACATTTTAAAAATAGATTTAAAAACTTATAAAACTCAATTTTCCTACCGAAAAAAAATCAATCAATTTTGCAACTATTTTTAAAATCCGAGATTACAAGAATTAATTTTGTTAAAAAATTTAAGCATGTATATTTGCTGATTTTTTGAAATTTTAAAAAGATTGAAATTTAGGATTTCAAAATTTATGAATTTCAAAATTCTTTAAAATATTTTAAGAACTCTAGAACTTTGAAGATTTTTAAGGATCATACAATTAAATTTTATGAATTTGGGATTTTAAATTTAAGGAATTTTCAAAATATCATTCTAAAAAAATTCTAAAATTCTAAAATTCTAAAATTCTAAAATTCTAGAATTCTAAAATTCTAAAATTCTAAAATTCTAAAATTCTAAAATTCTAAAATTCTAAAATTCTAAAATTCTAAAATTCTAAAATTCTAAAATTCTAAAATTCTAAAATTCTAAAATTCTAAAATTCTAAAATTCTAAAATTCTAAAATTCTAAAATTCCAAAATTCTAAAATTCTAAAATTCTAAAATTCTAAAATTCTAAAATTCTAAAATTCTAAAATTCTAAAATTCTATAATTCTAAAATTCTTAAATTCTAAAATTCTAAAATTCTAAAATTCTAAAATTCTAAAATTCTAAAATTCTAAAATTCTAAAATTCTAAAATTCTAAAATTCTAAAATTCTAAAATTCTAAAATTCTAAAATTCTAAAATTCTAAAATTCTAAAATTCTAAAATTCTAAAATTCTAAAATTCTAAAATTCTAAAATTCTAAAATTCTAAAATTCTAAAATTCTAAAATTCTAAAATTCTAAAATTCTAAAATTCTAAAATTCTAAAATTCTAAAATTCTAAAATTCTAAAATTCTAAAATTCTAAAATTCTAAAATTCTAAAATTCTAAAATTCTAAAATTCTAAAATTCTAAAATTCTAAAATTCTAAAATTCTAAAATTTAAAATTCTAAAATTCTAAAATTTAAAATTCTAAAATTCTAAAATTCTAAAATTCTAAAATTCTAAAATTCTAAAATTCTAAAATTCTAAAATTTAAAATTCTAAAATTCTAAAATTCTAAAATTCTAAAATTCTAAAATTCTAAAATTCTAAAATTCTAAAATTCTAAAATTCTAAAATTCTAAAATTCTAAAATTCTAAAATTCTAAAATTCTAAAATTCTAAAATTCTAAAATTCTAAAATTCTAAAATTCTAAAATTCTAAAATTCTAAAATTCTAAAATTCTAAAATTCTAAAATTCTAAAATTCTAAAATTCTAAAATTCTAAAATTCTAAAATTCTAAAATTCTAAAATTCTAAAATTCTAAAATTCTAAAATTCTAAAATTCTAAAATTCTAAAATTCTAAAATTCTAAAATTCTAAAATTCTAAAATTCTAAAATTCTAAAATTCTAAAATTCTAAAATTCTAAAATTCTAAAATTC
Organism: Culex quinquefasciatus; assembly: GCF_015732765.1. Lineage (NCBI taxonomy): Eukaryota > Metazoa > Arthropoda > Insecta > Diptera > Culicidae > Culex > Culex quinquefasciatus. Next base: position 66,158,419 of record NC_051861.1, on the reverse strand, counting down.
TAAAATTCTAAAATTCTAAAATTCTAAAATTCTAAAATTCTAAAATTCTAAAATTCTAAAATTCTAAAATTCTAAAATTCTAAAATTCTAAAATTCTAAAATTCTAAAATTCTAAAATTCTAAAATTCTAAAATTCTAAAATTCTAAAATTCTAAAATTCTAAAATTCTAAAATTCTAAAATTCTAAAATTCTAAAATTCTAAAATTCTAAAATTCTAAAATTCTAAAATTCTAAAATTCTAAAATTCTAAAATTCTAAAATTCTAAAATTCTAAAATTCTAAAATTCTAAAATTCTAAAATTCTAAAATTCTAAAATTCTAAAATTCTAAAATTCTAAAATTCTAAAATTCTAAAATTCTAAAATTCTAAAATTCTAAAATTCTAAAATTCTAAAATTCTAAAATTCTAAAATTCTAAAATTCTAAAATTCTAAAATTCTAAAATTCTAAAATTCTAAAATTCTAAAATTCTAAAATTCTAAAATTCTAAAATTCTAAAATTTAAAATTCTAAAATTCTAAAATTCTAAAATTTAAAATTCTAAAATTCTAAAATTCTAAAATTCTAAAATTCTAAAATTCTAAAATTCTAAAATTCTAAAATTCTAAAATTTAAAATTCTAAAATTCTAAAATTCTAAAATTCTAAAATTCTAAAATTCTAAAATTCTAAAATTCTAAAATTCTAAAATTCTAAAATTCTAAAATTCTAAAATTCTAAAATTCTAAAATTCTAAAATTCTAAAATTCTAAAATTCTAAAATTCTAAAATTCTAAAATTCTAAAATTCTAAAATTTAAAATTTAAAATTTAAAATTTAAAATTTAAAATTCTAAAATTCTAAAATTTAAAATTCTAAAATTCTAAAATTCTAAAATTCTAAAATTCTAAAATTCTAAAATTCTAAAATTCTAAAATTCTAAAATTTAAAATTCTAAAATTCTAAAATTCTAAAATTCTAAAATTCTAAAATTCTAAAATTCTAAAATTCTAAAATTCTAAAATTCTAAAATTCTAAAATTCTAAAATTCTAAAATTCTAAAATTCTAAAATTCTAAAATTCTAAAATTCTAAAATTCTAAAATTCTAAAATTCTAAAATTCTAAAATTCTAAAATTCTAAAATTCTAAAAATCCACCGGCTGAGAAGCTATATGTCCTCCTGTCGAAGGGGTAGAATACAAAGTTAGTTCTATAAATAGACTCTTCTCAGCGAGAATTTGAGATACAATAGCAACGACGGTAGTGTGGAAGAGAAGGATAGAAAGAGAAACAATTGGTATGGGAAAGCTTTGAAATCCAATACGCGACATTCGATTGTGCTGTACACCAATAGACAACAAATTTGTCACCGGTCGCAGTAGCATAACTGGTAACGCGGATCAGTACCGTTGATCAGTTGTGGGTTCAAATCCCACCTGCACCAAGTGGAATCTTTTTCGCCATCTCTGAAACATTATTAGCAGTTGTTGAAATACTTTAATATCGTTGCTTTTAAAGAAATTAAGAAATTAAGAAATTAAGAAATTAAGAAATTAAGAAATTAAGAAATTAAGAAATTAAGAAATTAAGAAATTAAGAAATTAAGAAATTAAGAAATTAAGAAATTAAGAAATTAAGAAATTAAGAAATTAAGAAATTAAGAAATTAAGAAATTAAGAAATTAAGAAATTAAGAAATTAAGAAATTAAGAAATTAAGAAATTAAGAAATTAAGAAATTAAGAAATTAAGAAATTAAGAAATTAAGAAATTAAGAAATTAAGAAATTAAGAAATTAAGAAATTAAGAAATTAAGAAATTAAGAAATTAAGAAATTAAGAAATTAAGAAATTAAGAAATTAAGAAATTAAGAAATTAAGAAATTAAGAAATTAAGAAATTAAGAAATTAAGAAATTAAGAAATTAAGAAATTAAGAAATTAAGAAATTAAGAAATTAAGAAATTAAGAAATTAAGAAATTAAGAAATTAAGAAATTAAGAAATTAAGAAATTAAGAAATTAAGAAATTAAGAAATTAAGAAATTAAGAAATTAAGAAATTAAGAAATTAAGAAATTAAGAAATTAAGAAATTAAGAAATTAAGAAATTAAGAAATTAAGAAATTAAGAAATTAAGAAATTAAGAAATTAAGAAATTAAGAAATTAAGAAATTAAGAAATTAAGAAATTAAGAAATTAAGAAATTAAGAAAATAAGAAATTAAGAAATTAAGAAATTAAGAAATTAAGAAATTAAGAAATTAAGAAATTAAGAAATTAAGAAATTAAGAAATTAGGTAGGCGGTAGGATGGGCACTGTAATGAATGCTATAGAGTAATTTTCATGAATTTCGTCAACTTGTTACAATTTTTATGTTTCAATAAAATATTATCATCGTTAAAAAATATCTTAGTAGGCAGTGCCCATCATGTGAAAGGTAATTAATTTAATAAATTTTGGAAAAGGCACTTTCTATTTCAGGAAATTGGGCATATCTCTGCTTGTATTTAACCAAAACTGATACTTTTTTATGGAACTTGTTCAGAAAATTGTTCTCTGCAATGTGATTTATTCTAAATTGTTTTAAAATGTAATAGTGTGATGTAGCAGAGGACTGAAAAAACAATTTTTGGAGCCTATTGGGTAATAAACAGCTTATTTATTAAATAATCCATGTTTTGCATTGTTTAATGCTCAAATTCGTATCCGGGCAATGTGTTGCTGTACTTTTATGACAAATTGTACAATGAAAAGATTTATGTTCGGTGGTATCGGGGTTTCCAGCTTGGATTTTGGAATAATTTCAATGAATGCTTCTAATCTGGTAAATTTGGTTTGATTTTTTTTTTGGTGGAGGTCAAATATGAGTCAAATATAGTTGGTTAGAGTCCCCAAGGCATATTCATAAGAAGTTTGAGTGATATCAACATGAATGCACCGATTTTCTGAAACTTTTTTGAACAAATATCCCATAAAATCGAATAATAATCTTCAAAAAAAAAGTTGCTCTAGACCCACCGACGAAATATTTCAGTATACCCCGCAAAATGTCGGGAAAGAGCCCTTCTTTCACGGTGCCAAATACCAGACATACCGAATTTTTTATCATTAGTTTGTTCTAAAAAACACACCGTGACGTCTATGCTTTCGATGTCGGTCGTCTTACGATGCTCGTACATCGAAAATCAAAAGTCGGAAATCTCATTTTCGGGACTTTCCGGCAATTAGTATTTGTTTTTATTGTTCGTACTGCCATGAACAATCAATCTCAACTACTTTACCACTTAACTTGATCAAAACATATGAGTTTTCGGCCAAATTAGGCCACGAGCATCGAAAGCCGCTTTCGATGTCGGTCATCGAAAAATCCATGAAAATCCACCCTAATATGTTTTGAGAACAAAACTTTGGATGTGCAGGGTATGTGATTGAAAATTATGAATTAGAGGGTGACGAGCGGGAATTCCCAGGAAAAAAATCTCGGGAAATCGACCATTTTTGGACCTCTCGATTCCCGGAAAATTCGGTCGAGACTCCCGGGAAATTTTAAACTTAAACTATTGAAGCAAATTATATAAACTAATCAAGAATTATTTGAAACATTCAAAATTGTTTGGAACATTGGATGTTTAATGTTCGATGTTCAAGTTCGAATAAACCAGTGTTTCTCTAATCTTTCTATTCATATTTTTTTTTTTATTTTAACTTGTCAAAAATTTCAATAACTATAATCGAGAGAAGACAAAAAAAATTTGGACCCCAAAATTTACCTTAAAACATACTTTGCAGTTACACCCCAGAAATGAAATTTAATGTTTTTTTTTTTATAAATCCAGTGTTTTTTAAATGTCCTATAAGATATTGGGTTTCATATGTTTATAGGACGTTATAAAAAAACTCTAGAAATATTTTTTTTTATTTATTATTTCTAAGAGTTTATAGCTTTTTCATGATAAGTTTAAATTCCATATCTTTTCTCAAGCATAGCAATGCTTATATATATATTTTTTAATTCTTAGTACCTAGCAGTTCACGGAGTGATTTCTTTGGAAACGGACGTGTGTGAAGACAACAGCAAAATAGTGCCTCAGTTCAAGGTCATGGAACCCAAGAAGGAGCTGACTATCCGGATTCATTTCGGAGCTGGCCAAAGGAAACCGAAGGACGCTGAAGTTTTTCAGTTCTTCAAAGAACACGGATGGAAATACGAGGAGCTGACTGCCATGTACCGAGAAGATCGTAGTGTTTACGTGTAGTTTAGGTCGATGGATTTTATGTGGAAGGCGCTTTTGAGGTTAGGACCGAAACCACGTTTCGGTATGCTGATGGAGCGACAACGGAAACTATGGTGATGGATGCTGGGGGGACGATCGAATATGTCAGGATTTTTGGATTGACACCGGAAATAGGTGATGATGAGATTCAGAAGGAAATGGACAAGTACGGAAATGTGAAGTATTTATGTCGGGAAAGGTATGCAGTAGAATCGGGATTCCCGATATTTAATGGTGTGCGTGGTATTTATATGGAAGTGGGTAAAGATTTACCAGGACAGATAAAGATCAAGGGAAAGCAGGCTCGAGTGTATTACGATGGTTTGAAAGACAAATGTTTTGTTTGTGGTACAGAAGGCCATTTAAAAGTGGATTGTCCAAATCGTAGTGGTGTTGGAGCTGCTTCTTTGTCAAAGCAAAGCAGTAACTCCTTTGCACAAGTTGTCGCGAACGGTTCATCTACTTCGCAACCAATCGTGGCATTGGGTGCTTCAAGTGCGAACAACCAGCAAGGAAAAGGCCAAAATGGATTAGAAGAAGTGAACTTCTTGATAATAGTGATAAGGAAAAGAAAACCATCGTGGAAGAGGAGCAAGGGGATCCGAATGTATTGGTAGCTTTGAATAAGCCAAACAATGGTTCAGGAGCTAGTTAGTAGTACTAGTGCAAGTGGTACTGCTGAAGATTACCGGAGGCCATGGCCTAAATACCGATAAAATGTAAATGTAAATTTATGAATGATTAAAATAAAAGCTTTGACTTTAACAAAAAAAAAAGTCCCAATAAAATTGGATAAACCCAGCAAAAAAAGGTAATTTCGCTGTATCAAGGTAATTGCTTTTTTTTTTGTGTAAAAGGCCATTTTATGTTTCACATCAACCTCAATATTAATTATATTTTGTAAAAAAAAACTCTGGAGCGGTAATCTTTGTAAAGTTAAGGTTCGCCAATTGTAAACACTCCAGTTTTCCTGATAACTGTAAATATGTATATCTTAAATTAAAATTTAAAGTTGACCTTAAAAATGATGAAAAAAGTTCAAATTGTTGTTTTGAGTCGTTATTTATCATATTGCAAGAATCTCGATACCGGGAAATTATATATTAGCTATGTTTTTACTGCTGACAACAACCTAAGCGACCCTGATGTTGCTGCGGCAGCTGACTCGGTTCCTGATTCCGGTCTTGTCTGCTCCGACCTTTAAGTCTCTCGGGAGGACTTTAATGTAGCGTGTTCGAAATTGAAAAGTTCCACGTCCCCCGGACCTGACGGAGTTCCCTCAATCGTTATCAAAAAGTGTGCAAATAGCCTCTCGGAGCCACTCCTTCGAATCTTTAATTTATCACTTTCTCTTGGAGTTTTCCCCAATAACTGGAAGGAGTCATATGTGTTCCCAGTGTTTAAAAAGGGTTGCAAGCAAGACGTTAAAAACTATCGCGGTATTGCCGCCCTCTGTGCAGTCTCCAAGTTGTTTGAAGTGATTGTTTTGGAGTTTCTTCGCCACAACTTATCGCACGTCGTCTCCGATGACCAACACGGGTTTTTCCCTAAACGTTCCACCAATACGAATCTTGTCACTTACATCTCCAAGATCCAACGTGCGATTAGCGATGGCTATCAAGTCGACGCCATCTATACTGACCTTTCTGCGGCATTTGACAAAATTAACCACCGTATCAGGGCCGTGCACAGGATTTTCGAAAGGGGAGGGTTTTCTCGAAAGGGCGCATGGGGTGCTTGTTTAGATTGCGAAAGGGCGCTAACAGTCAATCTTTAAACTCAATAAATAATACTTTGGTATATTTTACATATATTTTGCTGGTTCGAATCCCGCGGCGGACGCTCTAAAATTCTAAGTGTAAATATGGGTATCCGGCGCCGTCGCTCTGTGCCTTACTCAAACAGGGCGGCGAAGTCCTTGTAGTTAAAAGGAAGACAGTGGTTGGTCTAGTACCGGCCGACAGATATAAAGTCAACTTCGTTTTTTATATATTTTACATTGGTGCAACAGGAGACTACACTTTTTGAATTGGTGCTGAAAATCGTGTTGAATAGCACCATGAAGGAGGGGGCGTTAATTCGGAGTTTGAGCGAATTTGAGATTTTTGCGCAAATGAGAGTTTTGGCGTAAATCGGAAGAGGCATGGGCCGTTCACTTGTGCCGCCCTCTGTGCAGTCTCCAAGTTGTTTGAAGTGATTGTTTTGGAGTTTCTTCGCCACAACTTATCGCACGTCGTCTCCGATGACCAACACGGGTTTTTCCCTAAACGTTCCACCAATACGAATCTTGTCACTTACATCTCCAAGATCCAACGTGCGATTAGCGATGGCTATCAAGTCGACGCCATCTATACTGACCTTTCTGCGGCATTTGACAAAATTAACCACCGTATCAGGGCCGTGCACAGGATTTTCGAAAGGGGAGGGTTTTCTCGAAAGGGGCGCATGGGGTGCTTGTTTAGATTGCGAAAGGGCGCTAACAGTCAATCTTTAAACTCAATAAATAATACTTTGGTATATTTTACATATATTTTGCTGGTTCGAATCCCGCGGCGGACGCTCTAAAATTCTAAGTGTAAATATGGGTATCCGGCGCCGTCGCTCTGTGCCTTACTCAAACAGGGCGGCGAAGTCCTTGTAGTTAAAAGGAAGACAGTGGTTGGTCTAGTACCGGCCGACAGATATAAAGTCAACTTCGTTTTTTTATATATTTTACATTGGTGCAACAGGAGACTACACTTTTTGAATTGGTGCTGAAAATCGTGTTGAATAGCACCATGAAGGAGGGGGCGTTAATTCGGAGTTTGAGCGAATTTGAGATTTTTGCGCAAATGAGAGTTTTGGCGTAAATCGGAAGAGGCATGGGCCGTTCACTTGTGGAGCGTAAAACGGGGTTTTAGTGAAGAAGTGTAGCAGTAATTGCTCAAAACAAGTTTTCATAAGTTTTTTTTTTTTTTTAATATTAAGAGTAGTTCTCTACGATTTCGCAAATTTTATTCACGATTTTTAGCTTTTCATTTTTTTGATTTGGATGAAACTTTGCCATGCACCATGCATTCCATATGTCAAAAGAAGCACAATTGTATAATTCGTTTTTCTATACAAATGTCCATACAATTCTGGGGCCGGTCATATTATTCATCTGGTTTAGGAGATATAATTTTTTGGAAAAAAAACGTAAAAGTGGACAAAAATTGTTGAAGCAATTTTGTTAACAAAATGTACCGTTTTCAGGTTAAAGCTAATTTTAGGACTGCATTTTCAATTTATTTTGGTTTCTTTTCAAGAAAATTTTGTACAATTTTCTCTCTGAAACTTTCAAATCGAGCAATTTGTTTCTGAGATACACAATCTCAAAGAAATCAAATCGATGAACTTGATTTTTTCTAAGTGTTAACCCTTTGATGATTCCAGTGTGCGAGCTGGTGTAGTGTCGCGCTCCGGCCGGTCCGTCGATTTTATCGCGAAAATCGTTGTCAGCCGGTACATCGCGGCGTGAAAATCCGTTGAGACTCTCCGGAACCTGCAGCACACAAAAAAATATTTCCGAATGTTACATCATTTATGATGTAACACTTTTGCACGTCATTAAACATTTAAATTTAAATGCAATTTGATGTAAATTTGCGACAAATTAAACGTAAAAACATGATTTTACGTTTGATTCAACCGTTTACGTCGAATCTCAAGTTTACATCAACTGAGTTTACATGTGATTCATTTTTTCCGTTTCGAGTAAATTCACATATTTTTTTCTGTGAGTGAACCGGTGGACATTAAAAGCAGTGCTCGACGATCGCGAATCCGTCATAATTCTCGCGAGTTTTTGTGCCGATTTGCGGATCAAATCGAGCCACAACAAGAACAATAAAGTGCTTCCCGCGTGGCAAGTACAATACCGTCGTCGTCGTCGCCTTCGTTCTTTCGCACCGCGATTGTGTTGTGTGCTGGTATCGTCGTCGTCGTGAACGAGCTGGGTGTAGTGCTGCTTGGAAGTGTGGAAGAAATTTCGACACGCACAGTGGGTCGGAGTGAAAAAAGTGTGCGAAAAAATCAACAAAAGTTTTAAAAATTGAAAAGAAATTTTGTTGTGCTAAAGTGGAGTGAATTAAATCAACCAGATCGTACGTGCACCCTCCGCCATCCGTTTTTGGGCGGCTGTACCCCAGGTTAGGGGCGGCCCAAAACAATAGGGGTTTCGACGCCTTCTACCCGTGAGCGGCTGTTCCCAGGTTAGGGCGGCTCCTATAGAGGCGAGTGAACCCCCTTCGAGCGTCTGTTCCCCAGGTTAGGGCGGCTCAAGGAAACCGGTGTCCTGCTCCATCGTAAGCGAGGTAAGCGTCTGTTCTCCAGGTTAGGGGCGGCTTACAGCAGATAGAGTTAGGACCCCCCCCCCCCCCGGGCGTCTGTTCCCCAGGTTAGGGGCGGCTCGGCACAGCGTCTGTTCCCCAGGTTAGGGGCGGCTGACTAACAGTCCCAGTGCCAGGGTGGGACTTTAAACAGTCCTGGTACGACGGTCCTCCGGCGAGACAGGGGGTTGGTGATGGCTACACGCACCCGCCGTAAAACCCAAGTGCAGAGAGCTCCAGATGCGAGCCGATCCAATCGCCGACCCGATTTTCGGGGATCCAGGGATTGGAAACTCGGGACGTGGAACTGCAGGTCTCTCAACTTCGATGGGAGCGACCGCATTCTTTCCAACGAATTGCGGGTCCGCGGTCTCGAAGTCGTGGCGCTGCAGGAGGTGTGCTGGACGGGGAAGGACCGGGTGTACGGTGACTACACTATGTATTGGAGCGGCGGCAATACACACGAGCTGGGGACAGCTTTTATAGTGTTGGGCGAAATGTCGAAGCGCGTGATTGGTTGGTGGCCAGTCAACGACAGAATGTGCCGGTTGAGAATCAAGGGCCGATTCTTCAACCTGAGCATCATCAACGTGCACAGCCCGCACATGGGAAGCGACGCCGATGACAAGGACGCTTTCTACGAGCTTCTTGACCGCGAGTACAGGAAGTGTCCAAAACACGACGTCAAGATTGTCATCGGCGACTTAAACGCTCAAGTCGGCCAGGAGGAGGAGTTTAGACCGGTTATTGGGAGGTTCAGCGCCCACCAGCAGACGAACGAGAACGGCCTACGACTCATCGATTTCGCTACCTCCCGAAACATGGCCATACGTAGTACCTTCTTTCAGCACACCTCCCTATACAAGTACACCTGGAGATCACCAAACGACACGGAGACGCAAATCGACCATGTTCTCATCGATGGTCGGCACTTCTCGGACATAATCGACGTCAGAACCTACCGTGGCGCGGACATCGACTCGGACCACTACCTGGTGGTGGCTAAGCTGCGCCAACGCCTGTCTGAGGTCAACAAGATCCGGTACCGTCGCCCGCAGCGGTATAATCTGGAGCGGCTCAAGGACCATGAGGTCGCTACCCAGTACGCGCGGGAACTCGAAGCTGCGTTGCCTGACGAGGGTGAGCTTGCCGAAGCCCCTCTGAGGCCTGCTGGAGCCATATGGAAGCAGCCATCAACGCAGCGGCATCGAGCGCCATCGGGTACGTGGACCGAGTTCGACGGAACGGCTGGTTCGACGAGGAATGTCAGGCGATTTGGGACGAGAAGAAAGCAGCGCGGGACAAGTGGCTGCTGCACAACACCCGTGGGAACAAGGAGTCGTACAAACAGTTGCGAAGACAGCAAACCCATCTCTTTCGGGACAAGAAGCGCCGCCTGGAAGAGTTGGAGTGCCAGGACATGGAACAGCTGTATCGCTCCAACGAAACGCGTAAGTTCTACAAGAAACTTAGTCAATCTCGGAAAGGCTTCATGCCGCGGGCCGAAATGTGCCGGGATAAGGACGGAGGCATCTTGACGGACGAGCGCGAGGTGATCGAAAGGTGGAAGCAGCACTTCGACGAGCACCTGAACGGCCCAGAGGCGGAGTACCAGGGCGACGGGGGAAACGACGTCAGCGGTATGGTGGACGGCGGGTACGAGCCAGCACCCACGATGAGGGAAGTTAAGGATGCCATCAAGAAGCTGAAGAACAACAAAGCAGCGGGTAAGGATGGTATCGGTGCTGAACTCATCAAGATGGGCCCGGACAAGCTGGCGGCCTGCCTACACCGGATGATAGTCAAGATCTGGGACACAGAACAGCTACCGGAGGAGTGGAAAGAGGGAGTAATATGCCCGATCTACAAGAAGGGGAACAAGTTGGAATGTGAGAACTATCGAGCCATCACTATTCTCAACGCGGCCTACAAAGTGCTGTCTCAGATCATCTTCTGTCGTCTGTCGGAGCGAGCAAAGGATTTCGTTGGGACGTACCAAGCCGGTTTTGTGGAGGGGAAATCGACGACGGACCAAATCTTTTTGCTACGCCAAATCCTCCAAAAGTGTCGCGAGTACCAGATCCCGACGCACCACCTATTCATCGATTTCAAAGCCGCGTACGACTCGGTCGATCGCGATGAGCTATGGAAGATCATGCACGAGAACGGCTTTCCCGGGAAGCTGATCAGACTGGTGAAATCAACGATGGATGGTGCACGGTGCAGCGTGAAGATTTCGGGAGCGATGTCCGACCCGATCGAATCGCGCAAGGGACTGCGACAAGGCGACGGTATCTCCGGCCTCTGTTTCAACATTGGGCTTGAAGGTGTCATGAGGCGAGCGGGCTTCAACATGCGGGGCACGATTATCAACCGGTCCAGCCAGTTCATCTGCTATGCCGACGACATGGACATTGTCGGCAGGACGTTCGAGGAGGTGGCTAAGCGGTACACCGAATTGAAGCGGGAAGCGGATAAGGTTGGATTGAAGGTGAATGTTGCGAAGACGAAGTATCTGCTGGCAGGAGGAACCGAGTCCCTTAGGGCTCGCATAGGACCGAGCGTGACGATCGACGGCGACGAGTTCGAGGTTGTGGAGGAGTTTGTGTACCTCGGATCATTGGTAACGTCGGACAACAACTGCAGCAGAGAAATTCGGAGGCGCATCATCACCGGTAGTCGTGCCTACTACGGACTCCACAAGACCCTACGGTCTGGTCATCTTTCCCGGCGTACAAAGTGCACCATGTACGAAACGCTGATAAGACCGGTCGTTCTCTACGGGCACGAGACGTGGACGATGCTCGAGGAGGACTTGCAAGGAGTGCTTAGGACGATCTTTGGCGGCGTGCGTGAGAACACTGTATGGAGGAGAAGGATGAACCACGAGCTGGCGCAACTCTACGGCAAGCCAAGTATTCGGAAGGTCGCCAAGGCTGGCCGGATCAGGTGGGCCGGACACGTCGCGAGAATGCCGGACGCGCTGGATGCGCGCCAACCGAACCAGACTATCAATCCGGTGAAGTTGGTGTTCAATTCGGAGCCGGTTGGAACGCGGCGGAGGGGGGCGCAACGAGCAAGGTGGTTGAACCAAGTGGAGGAAGATCTGGAAAGTGTGGGAGTTCCGCACCGGAATTGGAGAGAAGCAGCCCAGGACCGAGTTAGATGGCAACGCATCTGGAGACAGCTCATGACCCGGAGGTTGTACGAGCAGTAAAAGTAAAGTAAAAGTAAGTAACCCTTTGCTGCCCAATTTTTTTTTCGATTTTTTTTAAATTTTTCCCTTGTCATTTTGAGCAACTTTTGTTCTACGAAAAAGTTTACGTCTCTTGTTTTTTGTTGCTTTTGTTTCAATTATAGTTTTTATATTTGCATTTATCTTGTTTAGTTGATATTTGTTTTTGGTAGTATTTGGCCTATTCTAGCCCCTGATTTGTCATGTTTTTACAGCCAATTTTTCATTATTTTTTTGTATGTTTTTAATTTTTTTTTACTCTAGAACAAACCATTATCATTTAAATTGTTAAAAAATGCTTAGAGGTATAGTCTGAAACAATAGAAAAAAAAGTACAGAAAATATTAGTGAAAAACACAGCCAAGAAAATTTTTCATTTTTTTAAACATTGGTAAAGTCAAATAAAACAAGTCACACGTTCAACCCTAAAAAAATCAAATTTTAAGAGTTTACCTTTCCAATGCTTTTAGGTCGAAAATTGGTAAAAAAAAGATTTTTGGCGAATTATTAGATCGAACCCCGCCTAGAGGTGGGGTTGGGTTGTAGCTGGATAAACTGAAAGTGTTCAACTGATCATAACTCGGAAACTACTGGTTTTCAATCGACTTTTCTTTGCATTCCCTGTGTCAAAAGAAGCAATTTTGCATCATTTGTTTTTTCATGCAAGTCTCCATACAATTTTGAGGGCTGGAATGGGTATGTAAACGTATGAAATTTTGTATCTTTGGACGGAATTTTTTGAAAATCTGAAAAATTAGATAAGAAACTTCATTTTTGGGTCAAACATTTGTAACAGATTTTTTGAGTATAAAAAATTAAAAAAGATAATTTTGAATATATTTCTATCGATTCCTTGACTTTTCTGAAGAAACGTCCTGGAAAATCGATAAAAAGTAACAAAGTTGCTACAGGAAACAAAGATATATTTCGATTTACCCCAGAAAATATTCCGAAAAGGCACCTCTCTCATAAACAAAATTTAAAAAATGATAAAATAATTAACATATTAAAAAAAATACTATCAACGCCTGAATAGCACCATAGAAATGATGAAAATATTTTGAAAATTAGATTTCAAAGAAAGTTTAACAACACGTAAAAAAAATAATCAAAAAAAGTTAGCTTAAGCAACATAAAAATGATAAAAAGTTGCGCCTTGTGATGAAATAATTTTTTTTAAATAAAACAATTTGACTACCTTTTTGAAAATAAAATTTCACTAGAGGTGGCCTCATGACAAAATAAAAAAAAATGAAAAAAGTAGAGCAACATAAAAAAAGATCAAAGATAACTATTTTAAAAATAAGATTTTACCAGCGGCGTTTTGTTGATAAAATTATTTGACTATCGGCGCTTCTCAAGCTATAAAGACTATTCAAAATTAGTCAAACAAAGTTTGCCAACCGGCGCAAAAAATTGGGGCGTCTCTAGCAACATAAAGACTGTTTAATAAGAGCATAGCATAGATAGTCAAACTTTTTTTTGTTGAATGTTTTAATTTTGTCATAATAGCGGTTCCAGTAAAATCTTATGTTTAAAATATTTTTATCATTTTTAAGCTGATTTGGGCACTGATTATTCAACTTTTTTTTCAATATTTTTACCAATTTTTCCCCCACTCATAAGGGCGCCTCCAGTAAAACTTACATATTGAGAATTTACATAAAAATGTTTACGTCATAGGGCGCCCCATTCCATTTTCCATATCGAGAATTTGCATGATTTTTTTAAGTCGTAGGGGCGCCTCAAACCAAAATGTTCATATCGAGAATTTGCATGATTTTTTTTAGTCATAAGGGCGCCTCCAGTCAAATTTTCATAAAAAATTTGTATGATTTTTTTAAAGTCGTAGTGGCGGCTCCAATTAAATTTTCATAATTTTCATAAAAATGTTTTAGTCATAGGGGCGCCTCCAGTCAATTTTCATAATAAGAAGTTGTATGATTTTTTTAAAGTCGTAGTCACGCATCCATTAAATTTTTCATAGCGAAAATTTTCATGATTGTTTAAGTCGTAGGGGCGCCTTCTGTCAAATTTTTGGTATTGAAAATTTGTTCTAAAAAATTTAAGTCACAAGTTGAATTTTCATAATAAGAATTTGTATGATTTTTTTTAAGTCATAAGGGCGCCTCAATCCAAGTTGCCATATCGAGAATATGCCTTTAAAGTCGTAGAGGCGTCTTCGGTCATATTTTTTACATTAACATTATTTTTTTAAATACATATTTAAAAAAAAATAACTCATAGGGGTGCTTCCAGTCAATTTTTCATATCCAAAATTTGCATGATATTTTTAAGTCGTAGGGGCGCTTCCAGTCAAATTTTTAATGTTGAGAATATGTTAAAAAAAATTAGGTCGTAGTGGCGCCTCCAGTTAAATTTTCGTATTGAGAATTTTCATAAAAATGTTTCATTCATAATTATCATACACAGAAAAAAAAAATCGGGTAAATTTACATCATTTATGATGTACCAAAAGTGCACGTCATTAATGATGCTAATTTACATCAACTACAACTGAAATTTACATTTCTTCCAACGTAAACGTGCCAAACAAAAAGCGCTTCGAAAACATGTAAATTTCCGATGAAAATGATGTAAATTTACCAAAGCCGAAATTTTTTAAACTCCGTTGAATTTTAAATCCGATGTAAATTTCAACTGCTTTTATAGCCAAATATTGGTTTGAAAGTCGTTCTTGTGTAAACATTTCTAATCAATTTAAGAACTTGACTTCATTTAATCTGTTCTTATTATTGACTAGAAAAGACAAAAGAAGATTCAAACTAATGTTGGCTGAAGTTTGAAAAGTATCAGATTTAAAATTTAACGGAGTGATATAAAATTAGACTAAATAGTTTAAAAGTGTTAGCTTTATGATTCTGCAATTTGTGATTATAACTCTGCGGAATGGGAGAAGAAATTTTAAAAATATGCATTACTTACACGTTTGGCAACAGATTCAAACCTCACAAGTGTCGCGATCCCCTTCAGTGCCTTGTGCCAAAATCCGTCCACTTGCTCCCGCTCGTTGTTCCCAATTTTGGTCAGGAAGTTCACCACGATCTGCACGTGCTCGAGCAGTTCAATCATATGTTTGAACTAAACTAGTGAGGATGGACATGGACGACCTGCAACTAGAGAATATAGATTCATCAATTTTCTTTCACGTCGTTAAATAATTTGTCCCACCCAAGGGCATTTCGGTGAGTAAAAGAGTTCCTCAATTTTTTCCAGAGTAACGAGAGTTTCTCAATCTTCCTCCGAGTTGCTCTGGTTATTTTTCACCATTCCCACCTACATAGTTCAACCTTGTGTTTGGAAAAAATAACAAGAGGCCGTTGCTAGGCTGTGATTTGTTTTGAAAACTGGCTGTGAGAGAATCGGTCCGTTCGGTACGACAAAAACGCAAAAACAAAAATGGCCGGTAAAAGGAATCTTTGGTCCAAACTAATTTCTTACGTTTTGCAGAGACTGGATACGTGGTCAAGTGCGCGGTCGCAATCAAAAAAGACGCCTTGTTGCGATGTTCCGCTGTCTGGTGTGCCCGGACGGCAGTAACCGGTTAACCGTCTCCACCTGACCAAGGAAGCTATTGCCGAAACCAGATGACAGAAGCGTGCCAAGGAAAATACTTCCGTCCGCAACCTATCCCTCCATGACCGATTCAAGCTGTGAATAATGCCGCTGCCCAAACGACGCAACCCGATCCCTAAACAGTGCCGTGTCCGTGTGCTGAATGAGGAAGAGTAGCGAAAATCGTGTGTCCGGCAATGTGGGCTTCCGGAATAACCGGTGGTAGCTACCGAGACAACCGCCTGTATAACATTTGGCAACCGGAACATTCCTTCCCATTACGCAAGCCCAATATTCAGCAAGACGTCGTTTCCTAGCCATGTACGAACAGATTTCCAATTTGTCCACCGTCTAAAACCATCGGCACTCCACGCTCCTCATCGTTTCCTCCAACAAGCGGTTCAAATCCAGCCCTGAACTTCATGGAATTCTGATTCTCCAGGCTACCAAAGGAACCACACTTAAAGCATGTTATGTTATTGTGAAAAAATAAAATTAATTTTATAAAATCCTAACACATTTGGGGGATGAGTTTTTATGGGGAAGGATCGGTAGGCGTAACTGGGTCCTGATTCAAATAAGGGAAAGTGTGAAGAAATTTGTCGCTTTTTTTTAATGCAGCTATGGGGGAGAATCGATGAAAGTAGTTCAGCAACTGATGGCAATATAGTCATCAACAGAATCTGGTTCAGCGTTACTCCGGTACCGCTCCGGATAGAATCAGGCTGCAACTCAATCACTTTTACATCATACTCCTCCAGCTCAGTTGGGGCCTCCAAATTCAACTGGAAACTTATTACAAAGGCTTCCAAAAGAGAGAAAATCGCTTCCAAAAATCGATCCGTCTCCAAACGAATCACCGGATTCACCAAAATTTTCTGCTGATTGCTTGTCATTTCTGTTGCTGTTTGCAAACATTTCCTGACAGTGACATTTCTAAGATCAAGGTGTCTGTAGGCGGGTGGGAATTCAATTTTC
This sequence comes from Culex quinquefasciatus, assembly GCF_015732765.1. Lineage (NCBI taxonomy): Eukaryota > Metazoa > Arthropoda > Insecta > Diptera > Culicidae > Culex > Culex quinquefasciatus. The sequence goes on along the minus strand of NC_051861.1, from coordinate 66,142,030 downwards.
TCTGGAGCAAGCTGAGAAAGCTGAGAAACTCGGAGTTACTCCCAGAGTTTCTCACTGAATTGCCCTTGGTCCCACCTGTTAAACTGAAACTGTTAGCTTCATGGAGGTGCCCGTTGGCGCGACAATTTCAAGTTGTTGTTAGGCGATCCAGTGTTGACACTGGCCATGGTGTATGTTTGCGAAGGCTCCATCGCGTCAAGCAGCAAGACGTCCTTCGACGACCTCGGCGGTAGCTAGTACCAGACTGTTTTGAGTAGCCTTGTTCATCAGTTACTAGAATTAAATCATTTCTTAAACCATCATATCGTCTAAAGGAAGCAACTTCATGTTGCAAATCTGCTGTTTTGGCAGTTGATATTGTTGGCGGATACTTACCAAGTTTCCTTCCAGTTGAGCGACGTTGCCCAGCAGCAGATTTGCCAAATATTAGTCGCCCTCGCGCCGCTCACGCACTGTGCTGCAAACAGAAAACATTTTTAAACAACTGAAACAGTATTTTCGTGAAGATTCTTACCTTGGTCGTTGTTTTACGGTTTGCAAAAACCTTGTTCGGCAGAGTACACTTTGCCAAATCGACCGCTTTCACGTTGATTCTGTGCTCCAACAGCAGTTCCGTCATTTCGTTGTGGCAGGCGCCACTGCGCCAACCCGCGCTTTCCAGAGTTGTGCTCCGCCGCGTTGATCATCTGAACTCGTCATCCGTACGCGGTTGTACCCGGCGGCAAAAAGTTACGAATCGCGACTCTTTACCATCATTGGATTGGGCTCCAGCAGTTGGCACAGCAAATTCCGATTCCGAGGATGGATCCTGCAAGATCTTCGGTACGTTTTCTGTACCCAAAGCAGTAATCCGCCGCGGCCGCGGTAATATTTTCACTCGATTTTGTTTTTGTTTTCTTTATGACTACTTTTGACAACAAAACTCAATGACCTGTCATGTTGTAGACTGGTTTTCCGTGGTGGCCCAGGATTGGTGTCGGAGTTACGACTAATCAAAATTGGGTAGGGGAAGAAACAATAATTTTACACTGAAAGCCCGACCATGGTAGTTTTAAGAACATTTGCTAAAAATGCTGCTTATAGCGGTATACGCACTTCGGAAGGAACCGGTCAAGAAAACAATCAAATGGGCAGCAGCGGCAGCGCAAGCAAGTCAGAGAGGGTGAAGAAAAGCCCCAAGAAATTGCCCCCTCTCCTTTGTTCTGCTGTTCGTAAAGCTGTTTCTTGACCCCTTTCCTTCCTATCTGCATACTAGCCTTATTAAATTAACTGTGGCTTTTTGGTAAAAGTAAACGCAAATATGGTAAAATGTACCATACTTCCACATAATTGCATGGTAGCAATTACGAAATCATTATTATTCTCTCCATATTGGAGGGTTAAAATTACCATACCGCGCTCGACATAGTCAAACTGACTGCGTTTATCAGTCAATCCAAGCACGGAATGTTTTTAGCAAAAATACGTCGGTGCGTGTTCTCAATTTAACCCTACAATATGGTAGCAACTACCACGGTTGGGTTTTCAGTGTATCTTTGTTGGACCCAAACTATCTTTGTTGGACCAAATAATGATTGGCTGAGTTAGTATTCGCACTTTTGCATAGGAATTCAAGTGATAGAACCAAAAAAGTGCTGTATCATGCGATGGGATGGATGTCTTGGGGCCTAAGAACAAATTTAAATAATTAAATTTTGGTGATAGATTGCCCAATATGGGGGGTGAAGGGCAAAAAAATAAAAAATATAAAAATTTAAATTACAAGCCATGTTCTCAACATTTGAATGAAAAATACATTTTACACATGCCCGGTTGTTTTGCAATCATTAGTTTTCAAAATATGCAAGTATTGAATAGATTTTTTTTTCGCCGAAAAAAAAAACTTTTTGCGGTGCTGTACATTGGATTTTCACAAAAATTTAAAATATTTTTGATCGATCCCAGACATGCTAGTTATGATTTTAAATGCAGGAAAATGCATTTCTAATTGTTTTCAGTTGGCTAGACTTCTATTCCCCTTGAAATTTATAAAGTTTTTTGAAAAAAAAATTTTTTGTCCCCTGGGGGGGGGGGGGGGGGGGGCGGGCGACATAAACTTTGAAAAATATTTGCAGCGTCCTTACTCCGTGCTCACATTTCTCTTTCTAGTTTGGTCCTAAAATTTAGCTTAAATGTATGATATTATTATTAACAACGATTAAGCTTATTTTTCTGAGTACAATGATCCTTTGTTACAACTTTGCACGACCGCAAAGGATTTAAAATGGATTTGTTATTATTATTATTTTTTTCAATTAACTTTGCGGCCCTCCTGACAAAAAGCATCCTACTTGACATGGACCAAGGGGTCTATAGTTAATACATCGTAAAATACTGTTTTGTTACTTTTTTTGCATTAAAATGGAAAAAAGTGATCAGAACTGGTTTTTAATCTTGTTTTTTACAGTTGTTGTACATAAAAATTGGCATAGGGCTTTAGGACCCTATTTCTCGATTGAAAAAGTAAAAATTTAAATGTACACATTACTTTTGCCGTAGACATAAATACTCAGTTTTGTATAAACGCTCTTCTTGTCGGAGTTCATTTTTGGCATGCCAAATTTCGCGTGCAGTCCGAACTCCGACAATCTTGATTCCTTTTCTTCGGTTGCTTTGATTTGGGTTTCAATCTGTCAAACTGATAATAATTGCTAAAGATAAAATTTCATTCATTTATGTAGTGTGAATAATCTGAAATTTACAAGTTTATTTTGTGGTCAAGTTATCAAAAGTAAGTAAATTAATACATATTTGGTTAAGTATCAGGTGTTTTGAAACAAATTAAGGTTGGCAATTTTACGCAGAAATTTTCAACTGCTAACCCGGGATGTCGATCAGACGCTTACCCATGGTGGAGCCACCTTTCGTTGCCAATAACGGAACGTCAACGGCGCGGCTGTGGACATTGTCCCTTGTGGATCTTCAAGCTGATCACCGAATTGAACCCGCTTGAGAAGAACAAGGAAAGAAGTTCCGAAATGCCGGCAAGAAGAGTACAATTGTACTTCAACATCCGGATCCTTTTGCTAAGTTGAAAGGTAAGTTTGACCTGTGGAAATTACTTTTTAAAACAAAGTTACAGATGCACTTGCTGCAAACGTCTGGTCTAGTGCTGACAAAGCTTTTACAAACCTAAAATCAAATTTTAAACTACAAACGGTTAACAAAAAAACCATTTACAAGGGCCAAAGACGAAGTGTACAGTCTATCCTGCAAGTTCCTAATGTAAACAAAAGCTAGCTTTGTAGTAACGCGGATGAGCATCCGCGCTACTACAGGCTTGAGCACGATACACTCTTTGTTTACACTTTTTCTTTGTCCCAGTTACATTGTTTTGCTTGAGTTCCAAGCAAAAATATATGTTTACCAATCGAAAAGAAAACTTACCAACAAAAAAATGTTTGTGGTTGGGTTTGTTTAAGCCCATGCGGCATTTGTCTGACAATCAAAAGCACAAACATATAAAAAAAAGCAAATATCAAATCTGGACTATTTTTGATCAGGTCCTAAACTCATGTAAACAGTGTGTGTAGCCCGCATATTACGGTGGACACTGACATAAGGTGTATCCTCTTACACCACAATCAATGTTTACATTTGTTCATAGAACCTAATAAAAAAAAGTCCAGAAATGTTGACGCCGATACTTCAAAACACTTCCACTCCACTACGCACCAAACACAACAATGAATCAATTCGGTTGATTTCCGCTTTGGCTGTCATTCGCAAAACAAACTTGCAATTAAAATTAAAATGCTTTTTGGTTTACATTTTCAAAAAAAATTACATCAATAAATTATTTACATGTTTTTCATATTTTCAAATTTCAGATTTTTCAAAAATAAAAGCTGATTTACAAGAGATTCGTTCATTACATTCAATCTCATTTTACATGGAGGCTGTTTAAATGCAATACAACGCTTTACATTGATTCTCAAATTTACATTGAGCATGTTTACAAGTGAAACATGGTTTCAGTGTCGGGTAAATTTACACTTTTTTTTCTGTGTAGGTCACATTTTCATAATAAGAATTTGTATGATTTTTTTTTTGAGTCAAAAGAGCGCCTCGAAGTAGGTCGCGAAATAGAAAGGTCGCAAATTTTTTTCGCTCGCGTCATTTTCGTTGTTAATCAAAATCAATGCAAAAATTTCTTCAAATTTATTCTTGTCGTCAGTTACGTTCCGTTTCGTGGTCCCCTCCTGCGTACTGTTAGTTCTCCGAGGAAAATTAAGAGTGTCCTCCACAATTCGGGTCTACAAAAGGAAAAGAACTAATGCATTTAAAAAAATCTTCTGGGTCGCTAGTTTGATCCTTTTGGAAGTTTATAAAGGAAAATTCCGGGGTTTTCGCGAAGTGCCAATTGCTGTTTTGTGAATGGTTCTAGTAGATTTGTAGTCAGCAGAATCGTGTCAGGCCTGTTTTGTGCTGTGTGGGCCAAACCAGTCTGAAGACGGGGGTCATGGTTAGATCCGAGGTCATAGTGGCATTCCGAGGGTAATGACCATGGTGGAATCCTCCGAAGAATGTGAAGAAAACGCCTGCTGAGAGCGAAAAGTTGAATAAGTTTTTTTTTCTCGAATTTCAAATAAGAAATCTATGGGGAATTATTTATCTAAAAATTTGTAAAGGAAGAATTGTCTAAGAAGCGATAATTGTTTGTCGACTTCACATCAACGCAAGCAACCGAAGAGCCTTTCATGTGTTCCTGTGGATCCGGTCCCGCAGAAGTCCCAGTAGCAGATTTTGCTGGATGCACCCGGTCAATTGCCGGTTGCCTACAAAATCGAAGAAAATCCAGAAGCTGAAGATCATCTTCCGAATGGGTCAAGTTTGGCGGAAATTGTTGCTGGCTGCAGATAGTTCCTTTTTTGAAGAGTTCGTGATTTGGTGAGATCTTTCCATTATTATCACCAAAAGGCTTTTCGTTTATTCTGACATATTCACAATCCATTTACTATCATTTTAAATGATTGAAGTAGTGTGTTGAATATTTTTCTATATTGATGTCTTTGTGAGGGGAGAGTCCAAATTGCTCTCCATCCGAATTGACTATTTCTTATTCCTGTATTTCTATTCTTCTTTTTCTCTTCCTACCATCTGTCTCTTATATGTCCTTGTGAGGGGATCATCGATCCATCCGCATTGACATTCTATCTTTTAATTTTTTCTTCTTATCTTTACATTTTCCATAGCTTTTTTCACACTTACTACCAGTCTTTGTGAGGGGATACTGAGCTCGATTTGCTCTCCATCCGCATTGACCTATTCTCATCTATGATTTTCCTTTTTATTAGTAGTTAGAACCAAAGCCGGCGATCGGGAAGGGAGCATCAGGGCAGTGGACGGTATGCTGTAATGGCGGAGACTGGATGTGGATAGTGGAAGACCAAAACTACGTCAAAAGGGGAAAATAGTTTATGAATTATACAATTCGTAAGGATTGTCTAATTACTACATCTATTGAACTCTGTCAGTTTCCAGCTGTCTGCCGCGCCCTTTTAGGCCCCCAACAGGGTGCGAGCCCTGTTTTTCAGCTATGTCAGACTTTTTTTGGAGCTATTGGAGGTTACTGTCGGAAGGAGATTCTCATCCCCTGAGGACACCGTGAGTGATTTTGCTCGTTCGCGTCCAACCACCCCCTTTTGGCCCTTCATACGGCAGTAATTTGAAGATGCTCCCTTTGAGTCTGAGCCACTGTAATTCTAGGCAACCGCTACATAGGTCATCCTTGTGGCCCTGTTGGTTATCACATCAAATCAAATCAAATCAAAAGAGCGCCTCCATTCATTTTTTCATATCGAAAGTTGGCCTGATTTTTTTAAGTCGTTAGGGCGTCTCCAGTTAAAATTTTATATTGAGAATTTGAATTGGAAAAAATTAAATCGTAGGGGCGCCTCCAGTAAAATTTTCATAATTTTCATAAAAAAAATTTAGTCATAGGGGTGCCTCCAGTAAAATTTTTCATATCGAGAATTTGCATGAATTTTTTGAAGTCGTAGGGGAGCCTCCATTCAATTTTTTTATATCGTGAATTTGCATGATTTTTTAAGTCTTAGGGGCGCCTCCAATTCAATTTTCATATCAAGAATTTTCATAAAAATGTTTTTGTCATAGAGGCGCCTACAACCAAATTTTAATATCGAGAATTTTCAAGTTTTTTTCAAGTCATAAGGGCGCCTCCAGTCATTTTTTAAAATATAATTAATATGTTTTTTTTAATGTCGTAGGGGCGCCTCCATTCAATATTTCATATGGAGAATTTGCATGATATTTTTAAGTTAAAAGGGCACCTCCAGTCAAGTTTCTATATTGTGAAATTTTTTTTTAAAAAAATTAAGTCGTAAGCCTCCAGTTAAATTTTCATGATTTTCATAAAAATGTTTAAGTCAAAGGGACGCCTCCAGTCAAATTTTTCATATCGAGAATTTGCATGATTTTTTAAGTCATAAGGGCGCCTCCAGTCAAATTTTCATAATAAAATTTGTATGATTTTTTTAAAGTCGTAGTGGAGCCTCCATTCAATTTTTCATATCGAGAATTTGCATGATTTTGTTAGGTCGTAGGGGCGCCTTCAATTCAATTTTCATATCGAGAATTTTCATAAAAATGTTTAAGTCATAGGGCGCCTCCAGTCATTTTTTCATAATAAGAAATTGTATGATTTTTTCAAAGTCGTAGGGACGCATTCATTAAATTTTTCATAGCGAAAATTTTCATGATTTTTTAAGACGCCTCCTGTCAAATTTTTAATGTTGAGAATTTGTTTATAAAAATTATAAGTCGTAGGGGCGGCACCAGTTAAATTTTCATAATAAGAATTTGTATGATTTTTTTAAGTCATAAGGGCGCCTCAATCCAAGTTGCCATATCGAGCATATGCCTTTAAAGTCGTAGGGGCGTCTTCAGTCATATTTTTACATTGGGAATTTGTATTTTAAAAAATAATTCATAGGGGCGCTTTCAGTCAATTTTTCATATCAAGAATTCGCATGATTTTTTTTATTCTAAGGGGCGCCTTCAGTCAAATCTTTAATGTTGAGAATATGTTTAAAAAATTAGGTCTTAGGAGCGCCTCCAGTTAAATTTTCATATCGAGAATTTTCATAAAAATGTTTCATTCATAGTCATAGGTCAAATTTTCAATATAAGAATTGGTATGATTTTTTTAAGTCATAAGAGCGCCAAGTCAAATTTTCATTATAAAATTTGTATGTTTTTTTAAGTCGTAGGGGCGCCTCCAGTCAAATTTTTATATGGCATATTCGTACACCCAACCGGCGGTCGCATTATTGTGATGTATGGTGGCATGAAAGTATATCAGATTCTGCATGAAATCTGTCCTCATGCATTTTTTACGATATAGGGGTATGACATTTTTGCCCGTTACCGACAATTATCGACATTACCGACGGCTTTTTGGTTGTATTTCACAAAAAAAAAACACTTTGCAGAACGCGGATTGAACCACCAACTTCTTGGTTATTGATCCGACTCGCTACCACCGCGCCATGGCCGCTTGATGAAAAGTGAGTGAAAGAGCACCAACATATGCTTCTCTTTGGAGTGTTGCTCGGGGACGGGCCAGCATTATATGTGTTGGTGAGAACGGCAGATCGCTGTAATGTGTACACGCGGGCAAAAATGATCTACGGGCTTGCTGCAAAAAATGTTATAAAATGTGACATTTTCTGCAGCAAATCCACTGTTGCAGATTTTGAGCTATATTTTTCCTTTGGGTGTACTGAAAAATAAGTCTTAGGGCGCCTCCAATTAAATTTTCATAATTTTCATGAAAATGTTTTAGTCATAGGGGCGCCTGCAGTCAAATTTTTCATATCGATAATTTGCAAGATTTTTTAAGTCATAAGGGTGCCTCCAGTCAAATTTTCATAACAAAATTTGTATGATTTTTAAAGTCGTAGGGGCGCCTATATTTAATTTTTCATATCGAGAATTTGCATGATTTTTTAAGTCGTAAGGGCGCTTCCAGTCAATTTTTATATTGCATATTCGTATTGAAAAAAATTAAGTCTTAGGGGCGCCTCCAGTTAAATTTTCATAATTTTCATAAAAATGTTTTAGTCATAGGGGTGCCTTCAGTAAATTTTTTTACATATCGAGAATTTGCATGATTTTTTAAAGTAATAAAGGCGCCTCCAGTCAAATTTTCATAACAAAATTTGTATGATTTTTCTTAAAGTCGTAGGGGCGCCTCCAGTCAAATTTTTATATTGCATATTCGTATTGAAAAAAATTAAGTCTAAGGGGCGCGTTCAGTTAAACTTTCATAAAATGTGGTAGTCATAGGGGCGCCTCCAGTCAATTTTTTTATATCGAGAATTTTCATGTTTTTTTCAAGTCATAAGGGCGCCTCCAGTAGGGTGGCTTGAAGCTGTATAGGAAAATTTCAAAATGGAGTAATTCAATCAGAACAGGCATTCTCCAGTCCCATTTGGGCCCCCAAACAACCCTCCAAAATTTGGGAGCGATTGGATTTGTCCCAGCTTTCCGCAAAGCGATTCAAATTTGTATGGACATTTGTAAAAACCATCTTTTTACATTTTGATTTTATAATTTTCATTTTCACTCAATTTAAAAACTAACACCGTAGAAGTATGATCCTGAATGTCCTCTAAAACTTTCCCGAAGAAAGTATGATCCTATCTTGCTTCTGGAAAAAGATACAGAGTTTTTAAAAGAGGCATTTCCAAACAAGTGCTGAAAATTATATTTCTTGCCAACACTGCCAGTACTTCAGTAGATATTTCGAAATCTTATTTTTTAACGTAATAAAGAAGCAACCTAGCAAAATGGTGTCTTAGGAAAAGTTGTTGTATATGAATGTGGCTTTTATTTAAAATTATTGACATGCAGGGTGACACACCTAAAGGGTGTCAACCAAGCCCTAACTTCTACTGGTGACCTTTTAAAGCGTTGGTGTCTTAGGAAAAGTTGTTAAGCTACTTATTCCAAAAAAAATGACATGGTTGGAAGACAGGGTGACACATCTCCAGGGTGTCAACCCATTTCTAGCTTCTATTTAAGACCTTTTCGATCACTGTAAAGTGGGCGAAAAAGGGTACAAATCGCAAATTAGGCCTGCCATGCAAAAGAAGGCTGAACATAAATTCGTAAAAAGTCAGTTTTTCACATAAAAGTGTGCAATCGATTCCCCAGGAAATTTTATGCCTCCTTTTGCATGGCAGGTCTAATTTGCGATTTGTACCCTTTTTCGCCCACTTTACAGTGATTAAAAAGGTCTTAAATAGAAGCTAGAAATGGGTTGACACCCTGTAGATGTGTCACCCTGTCTTCCAACCATGTCAAAATTTCTCGGAATAAGGAGCCTAACAACTTTTCCTAAAGCACCAACGCTTTAAAAGGTCACCAGTAGAAGTTAGCTTGGTTGACACCCTGTAGGTGTGTCACCCTGCATGTCAATAATTTTAAATAAAAGCCACATTCATATACAACAACTTTCCTAAGACACCATTTTGCTAGGTTGCTTCTTTATTACGTTGAAAATAAGATTTCGAAATATCTACTAATGTACTGGCAGTGTTGGCAAGAAATATAATTTTCAGCACTTATTTTGAAATGCCTCTTTTAAAACTCTGTATCTTTTCCAGAAGCAAGATAGGATCATATTTTCTTCGGGAAAGTTTTAGAGGACATTCAGGACTATACTTCTACGGTGTTAGTTTTTAAATTGAGTGAAAAATGAAAATTATAAAAATCAAAATGTAAAAAAGATGGTTTTCCCATACAAATGTCCATACAAATTTGAATCGCTTTGCGGAAAGCCGGGACAAATCCAATCGCTCCCAAATTTTGGGGGGTTGTTTGGGGGCCCAAATGGGACCGAAAAATGCCTGTTCTGTAAAATCGATCATGACGAGCCACCCTAGCCTCCAGTCAATTATAATAAAATTAATATGATTTTTTTAAAGTCGTAGGGGCGCCTCCATTCAATATTTCATTTCGAGAATTTGCATGATTTTTTAAGACGTAGGGGCGCCTCCAGTCATATTTTTATATTGCATATTCGTATTGAAAATAACTAAGTCTAAGGGACGCCTCCAGTTAAATTTTCATAAAAATGTGGTAGTCATAGGGGCGCCTCAAGTCAAATTTTTTATATCGAGAATTTTCATGTTTTTTCAAGTCATAAGGGCGCCTCCAGTCAATTTTTATAATAAAATTAATATGATTTTTTTAAAGTCGTAGGGGCGCCTCCATTCAATATTTCATTTAAAGAATTAGCATGATTTTTTTAAGACGTAGGGGCGCCTCCAGTCAAATTTTTATATTGCATATTCGTATTGAAAATAATTAAGTCTAAGGGGCGCGTCCAGTTAAATTTTCATAAAAATGTGGTAGTCATAGGGGCGCCTCCAGTCAATTTTTTTATATCAAGTATTTTCATGTTTTTTCAAGTCATAAGGGCGCCTCCAGTCAATTTTTATACTAAAATTAATATGATTTTTTCAAAGTCGTAGGGGCGCCTCCATTCAATATTTCATTTCGAGAATTAGCATAATTTTTTTAAGACGTAGGGGCGCCTCCAGTCAAATTTTTATATTGCATATTCGTATTGAAAATAATTAGGTCTAAGGGGCGCGTCCAGTTAAATTTTCATAAAAATGTGGTAGTCATAGGGGCGCCTCCAGTAAATTTTTTATATCAAGAATTTTCATGTTTTTTCAAGTCATAAGGGCGCCTCCAGTCAATTTTTATACTAAAATTAATATGATTTTTTTAAAGTCGTAGGGGCGCCTCCATTCAATATTTCATTTCGAGAATTAGCATGATTTTTTTAAGACGTAGGGGCGCCTCCAGTCAATTTTTTATATTGCATATTCGTATTGAAAATAATTAAGTCTAAGGGGCGCGTCCAGTTAAATTTTCATAAAAATGTGGTAGTCATAGGGGCGCCTCCAGTCATTTTTTTTATATCAAGAATTTTCATGTTTTTTCAAGTCGTAAGGGAGCCTCCAGTCAATTTTTATTAAAAAAAATAATATGTTTTTTTTTAAGTCGTAGGGGCGCCTCCATTTAATATTTCATTTCGAGAAATTGCATGATTTTTTTAAGACGTAGAGGCGCCTCCAGTAAAATTTTTATATTGCATATTCGTATTGAAAAAAATTAAGTCTAAGGGACGCGTCCAGTTAAACTTTCATAAAAATGTGGTAGTCATAGGGACGCCTCCAGTCAAATTTTTTATATCGAGAATTTTCATGTTTTATTCAAGTCATAAGGGCACCTCCAGTCAATTTTTATAATAAAATTAATATGATTTTTTTAAAGTCGTAGGGGCGCCTCCATTCAATATTTCATTTCGAGAATTAGCATGATTTTTTTAAGACGTAGGGGCGCCTCCAGTCAAATTTTTATATTGCATATTCGTATTGAAAATAATTAGGTCTAAGGGGCGCGTCCAGTTAAATTTTCATAAAAATGTGGTAGTCATAGGGGCGCCTCCAGTAATTTTTTTTATATCAAGAATTTTCATGTTTTTTCAAGTCATAAGGGAGCCTCCAGTCAATTTTTATAAAAAAAAAATAATATGATTTTTTTAAAGTCGTAGGGGCGCCTCCATTCAATATTTCATTTCGAGAATTAGCATGATTTTTTTAAGACGTAGGGGCGCCTCCAGTCAAATTTTTATATTGCATATTCGTATTGAAAAAAATTAAGTCTTAGGGGCGCCTCCAGTTAAATTTTCATAATTTTCATAAAAATGTTTTAGTCATAGGGGCGCCTCCAGTCAAACTTTTCATATCGGTAATTTACATGATTTTTTTTTAAGTCATAAGGATGCTTTCAGTCAAATTTTCATAACAAAATTTGTATGATTTTTTAAAGTCGTAGGGGCGCCTCTATTTAATTTTTCGTATTGAGAATTTGCATGATTTTTTTTAAGTCGTAGGGGCGCTTCCAGTCAATTTTTTATATTGCATATTCGTATTGAAAAAAATTAAGTCTTAGGGGCACCTCCAGTTAAATTTTCATAATTTTCATAAAAATGTTTTAGTCATTAGGGCTAAATTTGGCATCGATTTAGTGTTCAGTAGTAGAAACAGCCAGTTGGAATCCATCTTAGGTTCAACGAAAGACCCCATACCGACTTTAGGCAAACCCGGCATTTACGAGGTGTCCTGCGGCCACTGTACTAAAAAATGTTTTAGTCATTAGGGCACCTCCAGTCAAATTTTTCATATCGAGAATTTGCATGATTTTTTAAAGTCGTAGGGGCGCCTTCAGTCAAATTTTTATATTGCATATTCGTATTGAAAAAAAATAAGTTTTAGGGGCGCATCCAGTTAAATTTTCATAATTTTCATAAAAATGTTTTAGTCATTAGGGCGCCTCCAGTCAAACTTTTCATATCGATTTGAAAAAAAAATCTCTTTGGCATTTTAGCAACATAGCTAAAAAAAAATCGGCCCTTCGGGCCGAGGGGCGCATGGGGTGTAACTAACTTAATTTGCCAGGGGGGGGGTTAAACCCCTAAACCCCCCCCCCCCCTTGTACACGGCCCTGCACCGTATAGCAATTGCGAAACTTCGCCGTGTTGGCCTACACGGTTCTTTGCTTACGTGGGTTAACTCCTACCTGACCGGAAGAACTATGTTGGTTAAAATCTCCGATAACTTGTCTTTACCATTTTCTGTTACCTCGGGTGTTCCACAGGGAAGCCATTTAGGGCCGTTTCTTTTCCTGTTGTATATCAATGATGTCAATTTCCTGCTCCGCTGTCCTAAACTATGCTACGCTGACGATTTTAAATTGTATGCTATAATTAAGAGGCCTACTGATATGGAAGATTTGCAAGCTCAGGTTGATTTATTTGCTGACTGGTGCCGCTTGAATCAGATGGTTCTCAATCCTTCTAAATGTTCGACAATTACATTCACCCGTAAACGCTGCCCAACGTTTTTCAGTTACAAAATTCTTGGTAACCCACTTACTCGTGACTCTTTTGTCAAGGATTTAGGCGTGTTGTTGGATTCGAAGCTTTCTTTTAAAAACCACATTTCCTATTTGTGCTTGAAGGCTTCTTAACAGCTAGGAATGATTTTTAGAATGACCAAATATTTTCGCGACGTCAATTGCCTAAAAATTCTCTATCTTTCCTTAGTTCGCTCCACCCTAGAGTACGGTTCAGTTGTGTGGGCTCCATATTATCATAATGACATTGGATGAATCGAAGCGATTCAACGTAAATTTACAAGATTTGCTTTAAGACATCTTGGTGAGTGTCCAAAGTACGAAACTCGTTGCTCTATGCTCCACCTTGATCCTTTGAGTGTTCGTAGAGAAGCTGCTAAAGCCTTTTTTGTTGCTGACCTTTTTCGATCAAACATCAACTGTCCTTTTCTTACGAGTGAACTGAACGTCAACATTAGACGCCGGGTGCTTCGCTCACACTCTTTTCTCGTTATAGGTACTAGCGGCGTTCGTTATCCAGGAAAGCAGATGTTTGTAGATTCTGTTGAATGTAACAGTGTTCACATTTTTGCCTCCTCTTTGGCCCGCCGTTTCGGCACCAACCATTTGTTGAGTTGCCTCGGTGTTTACACGACCTCATTCCCGCCTAAAACGTTGTCGCGTGCGGTTCGACATTTCTCGCAAAATAAAACCATGTTCTTTTTCTAAAGTTTAACGCGAGTGTTTTTCTTTTGGACGATTCTCATCTCGTTGCGGTAATATGCTGTGCACTCCGGACAGAATCCGTCAGATGCTTGTATGCTGAAACTTAGAACTAAAACAAAAATATGAATAAAAGGATCATAATTAGAGGGTGACGATTCTAACCGGCTCCGTGGCTTAATGGTTACGGCTTCTGCCTCACAAGCAGAAGATTCAGGGATCAAATCCCGGTCGGTTCCCTTGAAATTTGGAATCAGGAATTGGAACTTTGAATATGAACAAAAACGAAACTGAATTAGGTGGGATTCGAACTCACACCTTTGGATTGATGGTCTGGGACTCTAACCAGTCGGCCATCTGAAGGTTAAGAAACATGTTTAATTCTTCTCATATTAAATACGCTCTGATCCCTGATTTGCCTGAAGGGATTGGGAGTCTTAAGATAGATCAAGGATCCATCTGGTGCTTGCTTCTATGTTAAGGCGGGGCCGGACAATGCCCAACGACCTCGGAATTGGGCCGCTAGGATCTCTGCCATTCTGAAATGGGTCGTTGGAAGCAGCGCGAGGGCTATCACCACCTAATACCCGGGACTGAGATAAGTTGTATCAGCATTCGGCATATACAATGTCTGATACAAATTATACTTTCCCATAATTTCGCTACCGGTTAGCGGGTATTGGATTGGACTACACACACACACATAATTAGAGGGTGACGATTCTCGAGATTTTCAATTTCCCGGGAATCGAGAGTTGAATTTGGCCATTTCCCGGAAATTCCCGGGACCCGGGAGTTTTTTTACTATGCCAATAGTGGCATAATTTAAAAGAAAAGTATAAAATTCGTTACTCATTCGTTAAATTAAGTATCCTCATAATTTAGAGGAACTATATAGTTTACTTTAATAGTTTAAAATGTTTACGAATCATAATTCGCACTGAGTGATTTTTCAAATGTTTATTAAATTTTTGTGAAGTTTTTTTATGTTTTATGTTTTATATGAGGGAAAAGCCCGTTTGAGTGGAACGCCTACCGATGGGTCCTTCTCAAATAGGCACAAAACCTCTTTTTTATTATTATCAACAGATTTTACAATCCAAATGACATAGAGGATATATACAATCAAACTTAAGCTAACAAACTAAACTAGCACAATGTAAAAATAAATAAATAAATAAATAAATAAATAAATAAATAAATAAATAAATAAATAAATAAATAAATAAATAAATAAATAAATAAATAAATAAATAAATAAATAAATAAAACTAACTAAAAATAAACCGGTCTAAACCTTTGTCAAAACACATATGCTTCCCTGAGAAAATTAAAAATATCGTGCTTCAGACGGGGACGAGACAAATGGAAATCGAAAAAGGGGTAACAACGTTAAAAAACCCTGCACATACTAGAAACAGGTTCATTGAAGGCATAATTTGTACGGGCTCCAGGTATACGCAGCTCCAAAAGAACCAAAAGAAATGGGTCAAAAAACAGCTTTACGAACAGCAGAAAAAAGATAGGAAGCGATTTCTTAGAGTCTATACAAGTTAGGGGGACCAAGTCAGCCTTTTGAAAACTAAATAGTCCATAATTTGTGGAAAATGTGTGGAAAATTTGTGCAATAAAAATAAAATTTGTGCACTGAACTTTTGAGAAGTTATTAACATGTCAAATTTTTACCTGCAAGTTGGGCGGACAAAGTCGTTACTTTCAAAAACCAAACACGTCAAAATTTGTGGAAAATTTGTGGAGAATTTGTGACACTATTAACCAAAATTGTGCATTTTCAAAAACCATGAAAAATTCAAATTTTCGATTTTTACCTGCAAGTTGGGTGGAGCATATGACCCCCCTTAAAAACCAAGTATGGCAAATGGTAGAGAAAATTTGTGCAAAATTTGTGGTATAGTTTTCAAAATTTGTTCTAATTTGTGCTTTATGTAAATTTTATGTGGGTCTCGTGGCGCAGGGGTAGCGGCTTCGGCTGCCGATCCCGATGATGCTATGAGACGCGGGTTCGATTCCCGCCTTATCCACTGAGCTTCTATCGGATGGTGAAGTAAAACGTCGGTCCCGGTTTCTCCTGTCTCGTCAGAGGCGCTGGAGCAGAAATCCCACGTTAGAGGAAATGTAATAGTCTGAACACCACTGCATTCCCAACATACCCATTCACACTTATTTTCCATTTGTATTACCATGCCCGGACCTCGCACAACAAGACCAGGTTTTGTCTTTCAAAACACAAACCCTACCTGGCTGTAGAGCCCACACACAGTTAGAACCACTTGGCGCAAGCATAATTGCTGATGCTTGCGTATAGCCTTTTTCGAACCATATTTCGGTTCATCGACAATTGGCCGGGACGCTGACTCCTGCTGAGCCAGCGCAAGGGTTCAACCCAGTACAAGCCAACTCCAGAAGTCTATACTGTAGCACGTAAGTGTCACCACTCAAATTACATGTGATGCAACAAATTTGACTAGTATAAATACCCGAGTTCAAATAAACAAAAAGGAGTCTTTTCGGCTGGAACATCAAGGCGACTTGTCTACTTTATTTCGAGCTCCGAGCTGGTTACTGCTCCTCGCAGTCTACCACACCTTGGATAGCTCTTAATGCAAAGAAAGTCCCTGTAGGTTTCCCCGCGGTTCTTACGCCGCGTAGTGCCGAACGTTTGAGATATAATATGGCGACCGTGACAGCGGCTTCGCGTCAAAGTTTTGACAGCACGCCGTAGTGACCCGAAATGCCACCACACTGGAAAATCTTTCGTGCCGCGTTAGTGCACCGAACAGTGACCGAGCTAAGTGACCAAGTTAGCACAGTTTGATTTGTGAAAGTGTAAAAAAAATAACATTTTAAGTTAACGATGGGTACTGAACAAAGTACACCAAAGCCGCCCTTATTGCATGAGGAGACAATACGCATCATAAACGCGAATGTGCTGCAAACAGCTCACTTGGAAAAAAGTGCGAGCGCGACAACGGTGTTAGCATATGCAGCTGTAGCAGTAATTTTTATTACGCTCGCATATGTGCTATATCGTGCCATAATTAAGTTCGAACGGATGAGAACAGAGGACAGACTACGAAGAGTAGTATCGCTCTCAAGCATCGTAACGCAAAAGTGAAGTGGTGATTAAGAAAGAACAATAAGTTTCGATCAAAAAAAAACTGCAAAAACAATGAAAAGTGTTATAGAAAGTGCGCGCAGAAAATGACGAAAAACAATCTAACAAACGATTTACGGAAACTTCAATCAACACTAAAATCAAAGAAACCAATACAGTTGGACAACAACCAACTAAAAAGTTGTTTAATAGCGGAAAAACTAGCAAAAAATGCTGCCAACGGTGAAATAATAATAAATAGTGAAGTACAAAAAATAGTGATGGTGAAGCCAACGCCTATAAAAAAAAATTGTTGATTTCCTGAAAAGTAGCAGAATTCTCCCAACCATTACCGGGCATGTACTCATGTCAACAACGAGAGGACTGATGACCCACCATCAGGCCATCCAGGACCAAACCGGTGGAATCATCTTGGCGATCATCTACTAAGACGCGATCGCAACGAGCAACGAGTTGGAATCGAATGAGGTCACCAACAACAAACAACCGTAAAGGGAGCGCGCTTTTAGCGGACGCATATCCTTACGCGGTGTTTCTACACGGACTCAACATCGGTAATCATCTAGAAGGGAGCGTCGGTTGTGGGAACGGACGGTTCCAGCACAACCCGAACCGCAGACCCGCAGCAACATCAGTATCGAGACAACAAGTAACAAGAAGTAACAATTGATGAAAATTTTTGAAGCAAATAGTTAGTAATATTTATTTTAAATGAAAAATGGCCGACGAATGCCATGGAAGAACTAGATTTAAACATAAAAACCTTGCATAAGATCTTAGAAACCCTTGAAAAAAAATCCTCATAGGAATTTTCTAGCACACACACTACTACTCAAAAGGGAAGTAGCACAAAAAAGTTACTCGAACATAGAAAAATATCTTCTTATTAACGAAGAGAAGATCGAATCAAGTAAACTTAATTTTTATATAAAAGCTTCTAGAAACACTTTTGATTAGTGCGCTGACCACGCGGACGCGCTGTCTTGTTTTTGCATGCTCATTTTCATTTCTTTTATGTCACTGTTTGTGTGCTTGGGTGAGTGGTTATTATAATTAAATAATGGCATCATTAGTGCGCTGACCACGCGGACGCGCTGTCTTGTTTTTGCATGCTCATTTTCATTTCTTTTATGTCACTGTTTGTGTGCTTGGGTGAGTGGTTATTATAATTAAATAATGGCATCATTAGTGCGCTGACCATGCGGACGCGCTGTCTTGTTTTTGCATGCTCATTTTCATTTCTTTTATGTCGCTGTTTGTGTGCTTGGGTGAGTGGTTATTATAATTAAATAATGGCATCATTAGTGCGCTGACCACGCGGACGCGCTGTCTTGTTTTTGCATGCTCATTTTCATTTCTTTTATGTCGCTGTTTGTGTGCTTGGGTGAGTGGTTATTATAATTAAATAATGGCATCATTAGTGCGCTGACCACGCGGACGCGCTGTCTTGTTTTTGCATGCTCATTTTCATTTCTTTTATGTCACTGTTTGTGTGCTTGGGTGAGTGGTTATTATAATTAATTTTTTTTTTTTTTAATTTATATTTATTCAAATTTCTTTTCCATGTACATTCATTCAGTTAAAATATTATTGAGTGTCCAATCACAAACGATGACTTTTCACCTCAATTTTAAATACTAGCAACTTTCATTTATTCATGAAATATTGTAGCTTTCGCTATTCAGTGATTTCAAATGTAGGAGGTCCTACATGTACAAAAGGGAAAAGGGATACCTTAAAACTAACTTATAAACTATATAAAGAGCGGATCAATGCAGCTGAAGACTGCAATGATTTTTGTCGAAATGCATCAATTATCTTATTGGACATAACATCCAAAGTGTCAACTTCGGCTAATTGATGAAGTTCACTGGTGCTGAACCAGGGAGGAAGTTTCAGAATCATTTTCAGAATTTTGTTCTGAATCCTCTGAAGTTTTTTCTTCCTGGTTAAGCAACAGCTTGTCCAGATCGGCACAGCATAAAGCATGGCAGGTCTGAAAATTTGTTTATAAATTAACAGTTTATTCTTGAGACAAAGTCTAGAATTCCTGTTTATAAGTGGATACAAACATTTAATATATTTGTTACATTTAACCTGGATACTTTCAATGTGATCCTTGTAAGTAAGGTTTTTGTCAAAACCAAGTCCAAGATATTTCACTTGATCCTCCCACTTTAAATTTACCTCATTCATCTTTATAATGTGATGACTTTTGGTTTAAGAAAATCAGCCCTTGGTTTGTGAGGGAAAATAATAAGTTGAGTTTTGCAGCATTTGGAGTAATTTTCCATTCTTTCAAATAAGAATTGAAAATATCCAAGCTTTTTGTAATCTTCTTGTGATGACACGAAGGCTTCTGCCTTTGGCGGAGATGCTTGTGTCATCAGCAAAAAGTGATTTCTGACATCCTGGGGGCAAATCAGGCAAGTCAGAAGTAAAAATATTGTATAAAATTGGACCCAAAATGCTTCCTTGAGGGACGCCAGCACGTACAGGTAGTTGATCAGATTTGCTATTCTGATAACATACCTGCAGAGTACGATCCGTCAAATAATTTTGAATAATTTTCACGATATAAATCGGAAAATTAAACCTTTTCAATTTCGCAATCAAACCTTTATGCCAAACACTGTCAAATGCTTTTTCTATGTCTAGAAGAGCAGCGCCAGTAGAATAGCCCTCAGATTTGTTGCTTCGAATTAAATTTGAAACTCTCAACAACTGATGAGTAGTTGAATGCCCAAGGCGAAATCCAAACTGCTCATCAGCGAAAATTGAATTTTCATTAATGTGCGTCATCATTCTATTAAGAATTATTCTTTCGATAATTTACTAATAGATGAAAGCAAACTAATGGGCCGATAGCTTGAGGCTTCAGCAGGATTTTTATCCGGTTTCAAAATCGGAATTACTTTGGCATTTTTCCAACTACTGGGAAAATATGCCAAATCAAAACATTTGTTGAAAATTTTGACCAAGCAACTTAAAGTTACTTCTGGTAATTTTTTAATTAAAATGTAAAAAATGCCATCCTCACCAGGGGCTTTCATATTTTTAAATTTTTTGATAATAGATTTTATTTCATTCAGATCCGTATTAAAAACTTCATCTGATGAAAATTCTTGTTCAACAATATTCTGAAATTCTATTGAAATTTGATTTTCAATAGGACTCAAAACATTCAAGTTGAAATTATGAGCACTCTCAAACTGCTGAGCAAGTTTTGAGCTTTTTCCCCATTAGTTAATAGAATATTATCACCATCTTTTAAAGAAGGGATGGGTTTTGAGGTTTCTTAAGAACCTTTGAAAGTTTCCAAAAGGTTTGGAATAAGGTTTAATTTGTTCGACATCTCTTGCGAACTTTTCATTTCGCAGGAGAGTGAATCTGTGGTCAATAACCTTTTGCAAATCTTTTTGAATTCGCTTCAGTGCAGGATCACGAGAACGTTGATACTGTCTTCGGCGAACATTTTTCAGACGAATCAGAAGCTGAAGATCGTCATCAATAATGGGAGAATCAAATTTGACTTGGACTTTAGGAATACCGTCAGTGGGGGTGACTATGGGTCAAAAAACGAAACACCTCTCGAAATTTCTTAATAACAAAAACAATTTAAATAACATCGAAAATCTTTTAACGTAGATTTGTTCTTAGATAGTTTACTAACATTTTCCCAAAATATGGTCGATTTTGATGAACACTACCTTAAATGCCAATTGTTTGAAAATTGACAATCTCACCCTTAGAGGGTGACATTGGGTCAAATGAAACTAAAATGATGCTGAAATACAAAGATATGGTAAAAAGTCATCCAACAGCGTTTCTTGTTCGAGGAATCGTATTGACACGCTACAATGTTTGAAGTGGAGATTTTCAAACACTTGGGTAGTTTTCGAGCAATTCTAACAAAATATTAGAAAAATGATTTTTCGAGAGGTCATTTTTGGCCAAAAACGTACCCCAACTTTAGACATCTGCCAAAATAACAGGATATGTTTTAGGAACGAATTTTTTTCAGCGAAGTCATCTTAAGATGTCCCCTACACAACCCTTTTAACAGAATTCAGTTTCATTGAAAAGAATCTGAGAAATGGTAAAATCCGTAAAAAATCATTTTGACCCAATCTCACCCCCCAGACCCAATGTCACCCCCACTGACGGTAGCAATATTCCTAGCATCCAAAATTGCATTAGTTAAAGATTCCAAGGCTGAATCAATATCAGCTTTGGTTTCTAAAACAAAATCATGATTTAAATTATTCTCAATATGATGCTGATACCTGTCCCAATTAGCTTTGTGGTAATTAAACACAGAACTATTGGGTCTGGTAACTGCTTCATGAGAAAACGAAAAAGTTACTGGAAGATGATCAGAATCAAAATCAGCATGAGTCACTAAAGGACCACAATACTGACTTTGATTTGTCAACACCAAATCAATAGTAGATGGATTTCTAACAGAAGAAAAGCAAGTTGGCCCATTCGGGTATAAAACCGAATAAAGACCAGAAGTGCAATCTCTGAATAGAATTTTACCATTGGAATTTACTTTAGAATTATTCCAAGATTGGTGTTTGGCATTAAAATCACCGATGATCAAAAATCGAGATCTATGCCGAGTAAGTTTATTCAAATCCCCTTTGAAATAATTTTTATTTTCCCCAGTGCATTGGAATGGCAAATATGCAGCTGCAATCATAATTTTCCCAAAAGAAGTTTCAAGTTCAATGCCCAAACTTTCAATAACTTTTAACTTAAAGTCACGTAACGTGCTATAAGTCATACTACGGTGGATAACTATTGCAACTCCACCGCCATTTCGATTCATTCGGTTATTAGTTATAACTTTATAATCTGGATCACTTTTCAAATAAGTGCCAGTTTTTAAAATGTTTCGGTTATAACAGCAACATGCACGTTATGAACTCGTAAAAGTTGAAAAATTCATTTTCTTTCGCTTTTAAAGAGCGAGCATTAAAATTCATAATATTGATGGAATTACTTAGATCCATGATTAAACTTCAGGGTAAGAACAACATCATTCGCAAATTTTAATCCAATCTGGATTGCTTCCATCATGGATGTAGCATTACTCATTGTTTGAATCAAACCAAACAGTGAGTTTTGCAAAAAAGTCATTTTTTCAAACGTAACATCGCCGAGATCAGAAGATCCCAAAGCGTTGCCAGCAGAAAAATTTTCAAATGAGATTTGAGGTTGCTGCCCAATTTCAGAAAGATTGGTAGAGGATTTAAAATTCGTGGATGAACCCGAAACGACGTTAGCATAAGAAATGCCATTGTTGTTACCTAACTTTTCCACGGTAGGGGTATTTCTAGAATTGTTCGAGTGAGACAGCACGAACGTTTGATTTAAAGATGCAGGTACAACCTGACTTTGAGAAAATTTCGGTTTGGATTTCGGCTGATGCTTAGCACGAGAATCCAAAACCTTTTTTCTGATGGGGCAATCCCAGAAATTTGATTTGTGATTTCCACCACAATTTGCATATTTAAATTGGGTGACTTCTTTCACGGGACAATTGTCCTTGTCGTGAGAAGAATCCCCGGTAACCATGCATTTTGGAACCATGGCGCAATGATCAGTACCGTGACCGAATGCCTGGCAACGCCGGCACTGGGTCAGATTCTGGCCATTACCGCCATGTTTCTTAAAATGCTCCCACTTTACCCGTACATGGAACAAAAACTGAACTTTGTCCAAAAGTTTCAAATTGTTGATTTCATTTCTGTTGAAATGAATCAGATAAAATTGTGAAGTCAAACCAAAGCGAGAAATATTCCCGTTTGATTTTTTCTTCATCGGTATTGCTTGGGATGGGGCAAAGCCAAGCAACACCTTAAGTTCGTTTTTGATCTCATCCACGTTGGAGAGACCTTTCAAGACCGCCTTGAATGGCCGAGCATTCTTGGTCTCATACGTGTAGAAATTGTGTTTGTGGTTTTTCAAATAACCAACAAAAGTTTGGTGATCTTGTAAAGATTCCGTCAACAAGCGACATTCTCCTCTTCGACCAAGCTGGAACGAAACCTTCAAATTGCAAGTTTCCTTGCAATTCTTCAGTTGCGTTCGAAAGCTGGCCAAATCGGAGACGGAAGTCACAACAATTGGCGGAGCCTTTACTCGTTTCTCGACGGCAGAAGGCTCAGTACGAGGAGAAGGTTCCTTGTCATCAGTTTCGGATAAAACACGGAATTGGAGGATTGACCTCACATTCAGAATCAGAATCAGACCTCAGAAGAGGCTGTTTTCTTTTTCTGTTTCCGTTAGCCGGTTTAGCGTTCAAACGCTTCAGCGACGTAACGACCAAATCTTCAGAAGATTTGCGTTTACCTTTGTTTTGACGCATTTTGCAAGCAAAGTTTTCTTAAAAAGATGGCTTCGTTTGTAAAATACAACAAAATTTCAGGTGGGGTTAGTCTTGAAAAGACTGTTTAGAATTTTGGAAAATAACTCAGGTAGTCTTTAAAAAGACTGTGAATTTTGTTTTGAAATAACTCTGAGCTTAGGTAGTAAAAAATACCGCAGCTCTAGTGTCCGTTCACCACGAAGGTTCGCAAGACACTGAATTATAATTAAATAATGGCATCATTAGTGCGCTGACCACGCGGACGCGCTGTCTTGTTTTTGCATGCTCATTTTCATTTCTTTTATGTCGCTGTTTGTGTGCTTGGGTGAGTGGTTATTATAATTAAATAATGGCATCATTAGTGCGCTGACCACGCGGACGCGCTGTCTTGTTTTTGCATGCTCATTTTCATTTCTTTTATGTCGCTGTTTGTGTGCTTGGGTGAGTGGTTATTATAATTAAATAATGGCATCATTAGTGCGCTGACCACGCGGACGCGCTGTCTTGTTTTTGCATGCTCATTTTCATTTCTTTTTATCACTGTTTGTGTGCTTGGGTGAGTGGTTATTATAATTAAATAATGGCATCATTAGTGCGCTGACCACGCGGACGCGCTGTCTTGTTTTTGCATGCTCATTTTCATTTCTTTTATGTCGCTGTTTGTGTGCTTGGGTGAGTGGTTATTATAATTAAATAATGGCATCATTAGTGCGCTGACCACGCGGACGCGCTGTCTTGTTTTTGCATGCTCATTTTCATTTCTTTTATGTCGCTGTTTGTGTGCTTGGGTGAGTGGTTATTATAATTAAGACAGTCGCAAAAATCATAATTATTTTTTATCGGTCAATCATTGCAATAAGAAGCAAAGAAATGACTTCTGCATTGGATATGATAAAATTGGTCTCCTCCCTTGTCGCTCCTTACGACGGGGAGTCGAGCAAACTTGAATGCACTTTAGATGCACTCAAGACCATTAAACCTCTGGTAACGGAGGCAAATAAAGCAGCTACCCTGCAATCTATTGTGTCCAGATTTTCTGGTAGAGCGCGTCAGTTCGTGCCAGAAATTGACAATGCAACAACTATAGATACAATTATGGCAGCACTGGGTGGGTGCAAAATAAAAACCAGCCCAGAAGCTGCCCTAGTAACATTAAACGCCACTAAACAAACTGGCGATATAAAAACCTTCACTCGGGAAATCGAGAAACATACGTTGGCTCTCGAGCAAGCGTATCGTGATGACGATATGCCCGGCGATACTGCAAATAAATATGCCACTAAAGCTGGCATAAAGGCACTGGCGAATGGTCTAAAAAATAAAGAAGCGAAAACCATTATAAAAGCCAGTGCCGGAGCTGGAAAAATATTGAAGCTTTCTGATGCAATTAACATTGCATTGGAAGAATCAATTGATACTCCTGCCGAAATACTATTATTCCAACAATCAAATAAAAATTACCGCAACAATAATGGTAACAATAATAACACAAACGGTAATAATTACCGTAATCGTAATGGTAACAACCGTTATCATGGCAATTATAACAATAATTATAATAATAATTATGACAATAATAATCGTAACCATAACAATAATAATCGCAATCGTAACAATAACAGAAACAACAATCGAAATAATAACAATAATTATAACAATAACAATAATTATAATAATAGAAATAACAATAATCAGTCAAATAGAGGTAATGGTCATGGGACTAACAGAAACCCTCACCAAATTTTTCAACTAAATACTGATCCCAACAATCAACAAAACGTTCAAACTCAGAACGTTAATAACAACCAAACCGGGTCAAACAGAGAAAACCAACATTTTTTAGACTAGACGCAAAGTCCATTTTTTCCGTAAACAATGCCTCAGCGAATTTTGTATTTATCACTGCAGGCATGGCCAACTCAAAATGCAGTTTTATAATTGACACAGGTGCTGATATTTCAATATTTAAAGCCGGTAAATTGAAACCCGAGCAAAAAGTAAATACCGCAAAGCAGTACAATTTAACAGGAGTTACAGATGGATCAATACGTACATTGGCCGAAACTGAAACTCAATTGAAATTTGATAATGGATTGATCGTCAGTCATATGTTCCAAGTCGTCCCTAGCGATTTTCCCATAATAACAGATGGACTCCTAGGACGCGATTTCTTTATTAAATACAAATGTTCAATTAACTATGAAAATTGGTTATTGACATTTAATTTTCAAGAGAACACCGTTGAGGTACCAATTGAGGATAATTTAAATAACTCAATAGTAGTACCGCCCAGGTGCGAAATAATTAGAAGAATTCCACAACTTAGTGTCGATGAGGATTCTGTTGTGTTTTCTGAGGAAATCCAACGAGGATTATTCTGCGGAAACACAATAATATCCCCTAACACAAGTTGTGTGAAATTAATAAATACAACGAATTCACCAATTTTACTGAAGAAATTTAAACCGAAAATTGAACCATTAAGGAATTTTGAATTATTGATCCTAAACAACCAAAACAGAGTTGAAGACATAATTGAAAAAATAAATTTTGATGAAATTCCAAAATATACACACGACCCTTTAAAACAATTAATCACAAAATTTTCGGATATTTTCTGCTTACCCGACGAAAAACTAACCACAAATAATTTCTATGAACAAAAAATTAACCTCACTGACCCTAGTCCAGTATATATCCCTAATTATAAAACTATACATTCACAAAAACCCGTAATTGAGGAACAAGTTAAAAAATGATAAATGACAAAATTATTGAACCATCTGTATCGAATTATAATTCACCAATTTTATTGGTGCCCAAAAATCAAGTGATGGTTCTAAGAAATGGAGATTAGTCGTTGATTTCCGTCAGTTAAATAAAAAATATTGGCAGATAAATTTCCATTGCCGAGAATAGATACGATTTTAGACCAGCTAGGAAGAGCTAAATATTTTAGCACCCTAGACTTGACATCTGGATTTCACCAGATTCCTTTAGAGGAGGAATGTAGAAAATTTACTGCATTCTCCACGGATACTGGGCACTTCCAATTTTTAAGATTACCGTTTGGTTTGAACATTAGCCCAAATAGTTTTCAAAGGATGATGACCATTGCAATGGCAGGTCTCACTCCTGAAGTTACTACTTACTTTACTTTATCAGCAACAGGTCTATCGACCCAACGCTGAACTAATCGAAGATTTCCAGGATGCTCGATCTTGGGCCGCTCGTCTCCAGTCGCCCACAATGTTGGCCGCTCTTGCATCTTCGTCGACTGCACACAGCCAACGCGTACGAGGCCTTCCACGAAGCCGACGACCCCGTCCGGGTTCGCTGCTGAATATCGTTTTAGCCGCCCGCTCGTCCGACATTCTGGCTACATGTCCAGCCCACTTCAGCCTGTCGTGCTTGATGACTTTTACGATATCAGCATGTTTGTAGTCTTGGTACAGCTCGAAGTTCATGCGCCTGCGCCACCGGTCTCCTACTTGCTTGCCGCCGAAGATAGTACGCAGGATTCTCCGCTCGAAGACCCCAAGTGCTCTCTGGTCAGCCTCCTTTAGCGTCCACGACTCGTGACCGTAAAGTGCTACAGGGAGTATCAAGGTCCTGTACAGCGTGATTTTCGTAGGCGTCCTTAGGCTGCGGGACCTTAGCTGGCTACGAAGACCGTAGAAGGCCCTGTTTGCAGCACTAATCCGCCGTTTCACTTCGCAGCTCACATCGTTGTCGCACGTCACAAGTGTACCAAGATATACAAATTCATCCACCACCTCATATCTTTCTCCATCTATTTCCACCTCCGAAACACCATCACCTGCACTGCCACGCGCTCTGCCAGCAACCAGATACTTGGTCTTGGCAGTGTTGATGGTCAGTCCGATCTTCGCAGCTTCCCGCTTGAAAGGGACGAACGCCTCCTCCACTGACCGACGGTCGATACCAATGATGTCGATGTCGTCAGCGTATCCAAGCAGCATGTACGATTTAGTGATGAGTGTTCCGTTTCTTTGCACGCCTGCCCTTCGAGCAGCACCCTCCAACGCTATGATGAACAGTAAGTTTGAGAGAGCATCGCCCTGCTTCAATCCATCCAACGTAACGAAAGCTTCAGATGTCTCGTTGGCTATTCGCACGCTTGATTTTGCTCCGTCGAGCGTTGCACGAATCAGTCTAATTAGCTTCGCCGGAAAGCCGTGTTCTAGCATAATTTTCCAAAGTTCGTTTCTTTTGACTGAATCGTACGCCGCCTTGAAGTCGATGAACAAATGGTGTGTTTGCAGGTTGTGCTCCCGGAACTTGTCGAGGATTTGTCGCAGAGTGAACATCTGATCCATCGTTGACCGACCCGCTCGAAAACCGCACTGGTATTCGCCGACAAAGGTCTCGGTCAAGGGTCTCAGCTTGCTCCACAGGATTCGGGATAGTACTTTGTACGCTGAGTTGAGGATTGTGATGCCTCGATAGTTGGCACAATCGAGTCTTTGCCCTTTCTTGTAGATTGGGGTGATGAGCCCGTCTAACCAGTCGGTCGGAAGCTGTTCTTCGCACCAAATTCGCTGGACGATTTGGTGCAGAATCTCGATCATCCGCGCGCTCCCGTGCTTGAAAAGTTCGGCCGGAAGTCCGTCCTTTCCCGCGGATTTCGCGTTCTTGAGCTCCTTTACGGCTTTTTCCACGTCCTCCAACGTAGGCGGGTCCACAGCTATTCCATCATCCTCAACGTTCATCCTGTCCTCGACGATTCCTCTCGCGTCTCACCGTTCAACAGCTGTTGGAAGTGCTCCTTCCACCTGGCCGCTACCGCTGTCTTATCTGTCAACAGGTTACCTTCCCTGTCGTTGCACATAACAGGGAAGGCGTCGCTTTCTTTCTTACACCGTTGACAGTTGCATAAAACCTCCGCTTATCATTCGCGTTGTACTGTGCTTGAGCTTCGGCAAGTACTCTCTCGTCGTACTCCCGTTCTTTTCGGCGGTGGGTTCGTTTCTCAGCTCTTCGCAGCTCACTGTATCGCTCACAGTTTCGGCGCGTACCCTTCACCAGCATACGCTTTCTGGCCTCGTTCTTCTCGTCCGTCACTCGCTGGCACTCCGCATCGAACCACCCTTTGGGTTTGCGTCCTCTGGTCGTGCCGATCACTTCGGTAGCCGTTGTGTTGACGATGCTCTGGAGGGCTCCCATTGCTCATCCAGGTTACCTGTAGGCGCGTCCTCGTTGATCCGCTCGTCGAGCTTCCGACTGTACTCTGCAGCAACGTCGCTGCTCGCGAGGCGCTGGACGTTCAACCGCGCTATCCTCGCAGTCCGCGGGGTCAACACGTTCGACAGCCTAGCTCGGATCTTGCACGCTACCAGGAAGTGATCAGAGTCGATGTTCGGTCCTCTGTACGATCGGACGTCCATCACGTCCGAGAAGTGTCGACCATCCACCAAAACGTGATCGATTTGAGTGCACGATTCGCCATTTGGGTGGCGCCAGGTGTGCTTCCGAATGTTCTTGCGCGCAAAGAAGGTGCTACAGATAGCCATTCCTCTGGCTGCGGCGAAATTGACCAAACGTAGGCCGTTGTCATTCGTGCGAGGATGAAGGCTCTCCTTGCCGATGACCGGATGGAAGAAGGCTTCCCTTCCGACCTGCGCGTTTGCGTCTCCGATGACTATCTTCACGTCATGTCTTGGGCACTCTCCATAGGTCTTGTCGAGACGCTCGTAGAAAGCGTCTTTATCGTCATCGGGCTTGTCGTTTGTCGGCGCGTAGATGTTGATCAGGCTGTAGTTGAAGAATTTGCCCTTTATTCTCAACACGCAGATCCGGTCATTCACCACCTTCCACTTGATGACTCGGTTCTTCTGATCCCCAATCACTACAAAACCGACTCCGTGCATCGCCTTTTCGCCGCCACTGTAGTAGATGTGGTACTTGAAAGAGGTGTTGGCGATGGGGTCCACCGCCGTGAATTCTCGCTCTCCATGACCGGGCCATCGAACTTCCTGGATGGCGGCCACATGCACGTTCAGCTTGTGCAGCTCCCGGGCAAGAAGGCCAGCACGTGCAGGATCTTGGAGAGTTCGAACGTTCCAGGTACCGAGTTTCCAATCGTTGTCCTTTATACATCGCCTGGTCTGATGCCGATTTATCCGTCCTGAATTTCTTCTTTTGTTTTTCTGAGTTGGTGTTTCGCTTCGGTATGCCGCCTAACCAGGGCTGCGAATACCTAGTCTCGGGGTGGGGCTGCCACCTTGCAGCTTCCGGGACCCAGCTGCGGTTTTCTCTCGACACCGTAACGGGGACTTTTGTCTCGAAGCCTAACGGTACAGCTACATCCTCCGAAGAGGGTGGAGCCCCCCCTTACCCTGTCAGCATACTACCAAAGTTCCCACCGGGGTTGGTTACCCGATCTCTCCAATGGTTACTAGTATCCCGGCCAGCGCCGCGGGGAGGCCAGGGTATCGGAGTTACTGAACAAGAGGCTAAAGGACCACTTGGTGGGTCTATTTTATACCTACGGTACTTGAAGTACCTATGGTACTCGTTGTCCAGTCGTTCGCTGACCAAAAAACTCCTGAAGTAGCTTTTATTTATATTGACGATATTATTGTCATAGGATGCTCAATGAGACATCACATTAAAAATTTAACTACTGTTTTTGAAAGATTGCGACATTACAATTTGAAGCTTAATCCTTCAAAATGTATTTTTTTTAAATCTGAAGTAACTTATCTGGGGCACAAAGTCACAGATAAAGGAATACTCCCAGATGATTCTAAATATGAATCACTGGTTAAATATCCAGTGCCGCAGAATGCTGACGAAGTTCGAAGATTCGTCGCATTTTGTAACTACTATAGAAAATTCGTTGAAAATTTTTCAACAATTGCTCACCCTTTAAACCAGTTATGTAAAAAGAATTGCAAATTTGACTGGTCTGTTCAGTGTCAACTCGCCTTCGACACACTGAAACACAAACTACTTTCACCAAAATTTTACAATACCCTGATTTTGCCAAAACTTTTATTCTCACAACGGATGCTTCTAACGTCGGTTGTGGAGCAATTTTATCCCAAATCACTAGTGAAGGCGATCGACCGATAGCCTACGCTAGCAGAACTTTACACCTGGTGAGAAAATAAGTCTGTTATTCTCAAAGAACTAACAGCAATCCACTGGGCAATTAACTACTTCAAACCATATCTTTACGGAAATAGGTTTGTAATCAGAACTGATCACAGACCACTTGTACATTTATACGGAATGAAAGACCCAACATCCAAATTGACACAAATGCGTTTGGATTTAGGAGAATTCAATTTCGATGTAATATATATAGCTGGTAAGGAAAACGTGGGTGCGGACGCGCTCACGAATAGTTATAACAAGTGAACAACTACAAAATATGCAAATGCTCGTAGTAAACACGAGATCAATGCAGAAAACGAAAAGCATGCAAAGCACGCAGGTTGATACTAGTATCACCTATCAAGCGGCTTATACAGTTGAAAACATTAATGAAACGAGAAAATTATGCGCTTTACGTGTTGTCAATAACACTTTACAGATCTATAAAAACAAAAAAATAATGATGAAAATCCCATTTCAGCCAGAAAATGAAAGTCCAACTTTAGAGATGACTCTTTCAAGGCTTGAAAAAGAATTAAAGAAAATGAGAATCGATCGAATATCTCTTTCAACGGAAGATGAAATTTTCAAAAAGTAACAACTTCTACATTTAAAATTGTAGCTAATAAAACTTTGCAAAGTCTACAAATTTTAGTATACAAACCACCAATGTATGTAGATAACAAAAATAAAATTCAAGAAATCTTACGAAATTTCCACAATACACCGACAGGAGGACACGTAGGACAAACTAGAATGTACCTAAAGATCCGAGACCTGTACCGGTGGAAAGCAATGAAACGTTCTATTACACTTTTCGTTCAGGCCTGCGAACTGTGTAAAAGAAATAAAATTGTACAACATACTAAAGAACCACAAATAATAACAACAACTCCGAGTAAACCTTTTGAAATCATTACAATAGATACAGTAGGACCCCTACCAAAACCAACAACGGCAACAGATATGCAATAACAATTCAGTGCGAACTAACTAAATATATAGTTCTTGCACCAATACAAAACAAAGAAGCTAATACTATAGCAAGAGCTATAGTAGATAACTTCATTTTAATTTATGGAAAATTTTTGGAAATCAGAACTGACCAAGGTACGGAATATAATAACGAAGTTCTTAGTCAGATTTGCAAACAATTGAAAATAAAACAAACTTTTGCAACTGCCTATCACCCACAAACCATTGGTGCTCTTGAAAGAAATCATAGGTGTTTAAACGAATACCTACACAGAAAAAAAAATTCCGGTAAATTTACATCATTTATGATGTACCAAAAGTGCACGTCATTAATGATGCAAATTTACATTAGCTTCATTTTAAATTTACATGCCATCCGACGTAAACCTGCCTAACAAACTACTGTTCAAAAACGTGTAAATTTCCGATGAAACTTACGTAAATTTACCGAAGTGCAAATTTTTTTTACTCCATTGAATCTTCAATCCGATGTAAATTTCAATTGCTCTTGTAGGCCGTTTTCATGAATGATTTACATATAGTTTTCTTTGTGCTCAAATTTGAATATTCAACACTACATTGGTTGAAAACTCAAAAATGATTAAAGAATTAAAAACAAAATCATACAAATAGGCAAAAGGCTTGAAATTCACATCAAATTCAAGATTCAACGGAGAAATTAGGTTTCAAATGAACTAAATAATCCTATTTTTGATAAACTGGAATAAACTTTAAAAAACTAAATCTTTCCCAGTTCTGAGGGGAACTCCCTTGAAGAGTATCGGAGCCGGCATTTACAAAGCGGATTCAGTGGCAGTATTTTACACAAGTAATGATAACATGTTAAGATTAATGTTAGCATTCCATAGGTGTCGTTGATAAGATCCAGCTTGCAATCGAATCCAGAAGAGAAACGATCACAGCTGTGTTGGTCCGAGCCGGGACTTGAATTGCTAAACTTACTTGATTGAAAAATTCTTGAATGCTGTCATCTGCCGACGCAAGTCACTGATTACCGATGCTTGCAAATGCAGTTTAATCTGCTGAGATCGCCTTAACCTTTGGCCATCGCCCCCGGAAACAACCCCTGTGCCTGTCTGCCAGCGCCCTTCTCAAACATAATCAGGCCCGGCTCTCAAATCCTGGATGTGCCGCACCTTGAACTTAAATAGATTCCCATCGGCGTCTGATGCGACCAGGGGGTAGCGACGAAGCCGCCATCTTGGAAGTTCAGATAACAAACATTCAGAATCAGTATTATTCATATTACTTGGGTAGCACGAAGTGTGTTATCCTGGTTAAACTCAAAAGTCCCATGCAAATGTGTAAAACCAAACTGAAAAATGTGTAATGCCGATTCACATTGTACGGGCGCACTGTTTGATCGACCAAAAGAAAAAAAGCAAAAAAAGGTAAACAGAAAAATCACTTTTTTCGATATGAATTTTCAGCCAATCTTGGGATGGAATCTCCAAGGATATGATAGAATTTGCCATCAGCAACACAATTCACTTGTTTTTCGAGTATTTATCGTTTAAATTGCGGGAAATTTGAAAATCAAAAACCCAAACAATGATTTGTTATGGGCTACCATTTGACAGCTAGTGCTTTTGTTGTGGGCTCTCATTTGACAACCGTGCTAATGTCGACTGTTGTCAGTTTGCTTTGGTCGGAATAGGGTTGCCATCCCCCCGGGTGCGACCCTGGTTCTAGAGAAGAGAGTGACAAAAATTTAAAAAAATAAGACTCACAAAGCTAACCCAAACCTACATGTCACCGCTAGCTTGCTGCTGTTGTTCTGCCCCTGATCCATGTCAGTTACTTGATGTTTCCGGCAGCATTGGTCAAGATATCGTCCTGGACATCTCCGAATGTCGTCCCGAACCAAATAAACTCATCGTTAAAATCGTCGAAATCTCGTAGCAGGAAAGCTTTGATTTGATGTTGATGTCCACTGAAACTGACTCCCGTGATTGCAGCCGGAAACGGCGTACCAGCCTGCATTCGACTTGCGCTCGTCCGTTACCGGAATCGGCGTATGACCGGTGGGCGGATCCTGTAAAATTTCCTGAGGGAAACCCGACGTCTGGTTGCGGCGGCTGTGACGTGGACGGTGGACCTACCGGATGCGTCTCGGCAGAAGCTTGCAATCACGACGCGATCCATTAAACTACTCGGGCCGGGGCCGCAGCGGGGAACCATTAGATGTTGGTCGATTGCTATTCCGAACACTTCCGACTAAGGAGAGTTGCAAAACTTTATGAAATAAGTTTTTTTTGGCTCCAAACCTAACACCACAACCTTTCACAATTATCACAGTAGGCGGACAAAGCAAACCCAAACAAACATTACACGCTGCAACGATATGCGTTAAGTTGCACACGGTTAAAAAGTATGCAATTTTAAGATGCAGCCTAGGGGACGTTCAAAAGTTACGGTCAAAGGATTTTTAATATGTTTGAAAAATATTACTTCACACTTTGTTTTTTTTTTGTATTTTCAACAAAATAGAGCATTTAAAAGCTTTTTACAAATACTTAATTTTGGGACCTCACACTAAAAATTGACGCAAGAAAAACATTGTCATGAATTTATTGATATTTTGGAAAAGCTTGACAATAGCATGAATGTTACAATGTATTTAGCATTTTTAATACTCTTTACTAAAAAAAATTTACTTGAAATTTGAATCTTAGTCTAATTTAACTTGTTATTGTCTTTAGCACCCCCCTGGTTTAGAATGAAATATAAAAGCAACCAAAATTAAGTAGTTTAAGTCAACCGTGTATCCTAAACTCTTATGCAGCTGTCAAATCCGCTCTTTCTGTCCTGCTCGCACGATTCCACTAGTCGTTGACAGTCTGCCCAGCCTGCTTAGTTTTGCCGCGATCAGTAGTTAATAGTCCCAGGTTAAAACAGCGTGTGTGTGAATTTCGGAAAAAAAAAACTTTTGATACTTTTGAAGCAACAGCAGTTTGATGCAGTTGAATCGTCAAATCGTCAACTGCACAAAAAGAAGCAGCACCTTCACCGTCAAGAAGATCCTCCTGGAGGTAAATTAAAATCAAAATTATTTGTTTACCAAATATTCATTGTCGGCGGAATTTACAGGGTCTTTGTAGCGGGAAAATCTTGAAGATTTCGGGGGTCGCTGGCCACCCCAACCACACGACTGGTGTTCAAGATGCGGTGCGGTCAGATGGTCGACAAGTAGGCGAAGACCGACGAAGGGTGAACAGGTGTTGCGGAGGATACGGTTCCACAATCTGGTAATGCTGGTACTGTAAGTGGTGGAGGCGATTATGGCGAGAATCGAAGCCGGGAGCCTTGCTGTGCACCACCGGTTCGAGCCTACGCGGGAAAGAGCAAGAGCGAATGCGCATTGCGCAGGCAGCAGAGTGAGTAAGAAGAAGAAGATGAGGCTAGCTAAGCCTATGGCGAGAATGCCTAGAAGAATAAGAGGAAGGACAGTGTGAATGTCGTTATCTGATATTTGGTTATTAGTTCGCTGCCGTTAATGCTCAACTTTTTTTGCGACTTTTTGCAATCTAACGACGAATACGAGGACCCGGTGGAAAGTTATTTGGTTCCGGACACCGCAACCTAAGCGAACAGTCTTCGTCGATATTAGGTAGCTTGCGAGCACAATCTCTTTTGACGAATTAACCTAGAAGTAATTTTCAAAAAGGCTAAAAACAAACTTCCCTTTTTTATAAGGTTCAACTCCAGAAAAACATTGTAGATTTGTAAACAAATAGTACATTTCTTTTACGTCAGTGAATGTTTACATTCAGAATCAGCAAGATAGACTTTTGTTTACAAATATACATTGGCCCATTAACAACATATTGCTTGAACTTTTTATTTATTTTGAAAGCTTACCAAAGTTCAGCAATTAGCACTCAACTGTATTTAGAAACTGACTTCCAGATTCTTCCCGGAATACGGCCACAACATCCCCTGTCCATTGTTTGCCGACTGTCGAGAATAACGTTTAGTCACGAATGAAGTTTGTTTTTACACAAACAGAGCATTTAACTTTTCATTTGATATGAAAACACTTCCACTTAACTCCGCACCAAACGCACCAAACATCAACAACAAATGAACTGATTTGTTTTTGTCGGCTGTCACTGCAAAACAATTTGAACTTTAAATTTACATGTTTTTCGAATTTACAATTCCACAAATATACATCATAAGTTCATTTACATGCTCTTCAAACTTTCAAATTTGTGATGAGCCATAAACAAAAGTTCCCTTTAAATGCGATTCAAGCATTACGTTGAATCTCACTTTACATGAAGGCACTTTAAATGCAATACATCTATTTACAATGAATTTCAAACTTACATTGAGCATGTTTACGTTCAAAACATGGTTTCAGTGTCGGGTAAAATTACATTTTTTTTCTGTGTACGATGTTTCGTTAACGAGCATCAATCGGATTGGGATGATAGGTTGAAATATTGTCAATTTAATTACAACACAACTCCACATACTATTCATGGGTACACACCTTATGAATTAGTGTTCGGTGTTAAAGCAAACTTACCACATAGCAATAATCAAAGAAATCTAGATCCAGTCTACAATTTAGAAGCATACCACAATGAGTTGAAATTTAGATTACAAAAGAGCCAAAATTTAACAAAGTCAATATTAGAACAGCAAAAACAAGAAAAAACTCAAATTTGTAACAAAATAATTAATCCTATCCACATACAAATAGGCGATCTGGTTTATCTAAAAAAGGAAAATATGAGAAAACTAGATTCATTTTACCAAGGTCCATTTAGAATCACACAAATCAGAGATCCGAATTGCGAATTAGAAGAACCTATAACAAAAAAGAAAACAATAGTGCACAAAAATAGAATAATCAAATAAACCACCGAGCCTAGCATCAACAATGCAGGTAATTTTTTCCCAGCAATAAACTGCGGAAGTGAAAAATTCGGATACAAAACAACATACACATACACATACACAATGTAACAAAACACAATGTAACAAAGCAAACACACAACAACAAAAATTCATAATTATATCAAATAAATTGTAAATGGCTACTGGAGAATGGCAAAGAATAATTTTACTTCATAAAACTATTCTTTTAAAGGGGGAAGGTGTAATAGTCTGAACACCACTGCATTCCCAACATACCCATTCACACTTATTTTCCATTTGTATTACCATGCCCGGACCTCGCACAACAAGACCAGGTTTTGTCTTTCAAAACACAAACCCTACCTGGCTGTAGAGCCCACACACAGTTAGAACCACTTGGCGCAAGCATAATTGCTGATGCTTGCGTATAGCCTTTTTCGAACC
The DNA here is from genome assembly GCF_015732765.1 of Culex quinquefasciatus. Lineage (NCBI taxonomy): Eukaryota > Metazoa > Arthropoda > Insecta > Diptera > Culicidae > Culex > Culex quinquefasciatus. The sequence goes on along the minus strand of NC_051861.1, from coordinate 66,105,389 downwards.
ATATTTCGGTTCATCGACAATTGGCCGGGACGCTGACTCCTGCTGAGCCAGCGCAAGGGTTCAACCCAGTACAAGCCAACTCCAGAAGTCTATACTGTAGCACGTAAGTGTCACCACTCAAATTACATGTTGTTCGGGTGGTAATTAAAGAACCAAATTTTTGTCCAGCAGTCGTTTCGCGACAGCTACAAAACTAAAAAGGTAAGCTTTATTTAGTCGATTGTTTACATTTTTGTTTCCAATTCCACTTACTTAATTAGTCTTCCTCTCCAACAATTACCACTCCTTTCCTTCACTCCTTCCTCTTTCCTATCCTCTTCTTCGTTCCACTTCCTACATTGTTGTGTAATTTACGTTAATTTGTGTTTTCTTTTTCATTTCAGGTTTACTTACAAATTTCGACGCTGTTCAATGCAGCGTCCAGTGACGGTTAGCGACGATGGTGCAGTTCCTGACTCTTCCTTTGCGGCTGGGTAAGTACAACCAATTAAACCTCCTTAATTCTCACTAATTTCATGTTTTCTTCTACTTACAGGTGTGCCTACGACGAAGGGTCTATAAACCAAACCGAAAACTACTTTTAAACACTTTTTCTTCCTCAAACTCCGAAACTGATCTTCGTGCCGATCTTCAACGTTTACTTTGTTCTTACGCTGTGCCTCACACACATACTTTTCTCGACCCTTTCGCGCGTGCGTTGACAGCTGTAAAGGCATCGGTTGTTTACACCCTCGGCGCTGCACCGCTCGGCAGTGCGCCCATCCCAGCGGTCGCAACACCCCAGCCCGTAACATCCGTCGGGCCTTCCAGCACGTCGGATTTACCTTGACATCTAACATTGCAAAGTTTCGTACTACTTTTCTTTTCACCTTCCCGTGTGCCGCCCTTGCGTCCGCATGCCTGAACTTCCGCTTCGATGTTTCGAACTCCATCACTCTTCCTTGAAGGCGTAGAACCCGTTCTTCGTTGATTGCTGGCCGCATCTTGGACAGCACTATCTTCTCTGACGAATCTCCTAGTTCACCTTTCTTGTGGCGATTATTTGCGATGGAACGTACCGCCATGTGCCTGCCACTCACCAACTTCGTCCGCGGCGTGACTGTTGCAGAATTGACTATCCCCAGTTCCTCCATGGTAGCTTTATGCGCGCCACCCTTGGTCTGATAAGCTGAAGAATGTTCGTTGGCATCGGTGGACAGCACCGGCGTTCTCCCGAATCTCTTCTCCAGCGGTTCCTTTTGCTCGACAACCATCGGGTTGTTGTCAGCTTCCCGCACAGCCTTCGAGCGAATCCAAGATGCACGCGTACTCGGCCGCATCATCGCATGCACCCATTGTTCCTTTACCGTCTCTTTTCGCACAATTTCCGATGCTTCTCTCAGGAAATGCTCGCCATTTAGCAGATTGTGTGATTCTTCGTTGAGCACTTCTTGATGGCAGCCTAGGAAAGAATTCGTACCTGCCGTCTCTGCATCGTACGGTCCGTAAACCGTCCATCCGAGTTTGCACCGTACTGCTACCGGGTCAACTTTCGTGCCGAGCTTCGTTTCAAGAGGTGCAAACGAGTGGATGTTGTTCAGCCCGATCAGCATTCCCGGCCGACCGTCGTACGAGTTCATCGGCAGCCCACGAAGATGTTTGTAGTGCGCTGAAACTTCCTTGGCGTTCAGCTTTTGATGCGGCAGCATCAGCTTGTCCACCGTGCGTACTGATTGTAGCAACTGTTTCTCCCCTTTCAAACCGTCGATCGATGAGGCCCAAATATTAATTCGTCTCGAATGCGGCTCCACTCGAGTAATGTTGGCCGTACACTTGATGGTGAGTTTCTCTTCCGTTCCGAGCAGTCCCAAACGATTAGCTAACCCGTTCTCGATCAGTGTGAGGGAAGAACCTTCGTCCAGAAAAGCGAGTACGACAAGCGATTTTCCTCCGCAGTAAACCTTCACCGGAAGCATACGGAACAGTACTGGACTAGTTGACCTGATGTGCACGTTCATGCCAACTGCTCTCGTCTCCGGATGGAGTAGCGAATTGTGTGGTTCGCGACATTCTCCAATGTTGCACCGGAAATTGAGATAGCATTGACCACTGTGCTCGTTCAGACAACGTTGGCAAAGTTTCCAATCTGTCACCACCTTCATGCGATCCTCGTAGGGTAATTTCTTAAAGTCGTCACAGAACCGCAAACGATGATCCGTGCGTTGGCACACCTTGCACACTTTGCACGGCTTTCGTTGCTCCTGTTCTTCTTGTTCTGTTTCACTTTCTGCCTCGCTTTCATTGAAAAGTGAAACTTCGTGGGTTCTACAGCTGGATCCCGTCGTAGCAGTATCCAACTCGTAGTCCAGGTTGACATTCGCCTCACACGCATCCTCGACGATCCTCGAAAGGAAATTGGTGAACGTGCGCAGGTTCACTTCTCGTCTTTTGCGCTTGTAGCGTACCCAGTTTCGCTTTTCCCCGTCCGGAAGCTTCTCGACGAGCTCCTGGATCAGAATCGGGTTCACCAGATGCGCTGTCAGTTCTGCTGCTTCTATGTGTTCGCAAAGCTGCTCTACTGCGTTGCCGAACGTGATGTAGGTCGCCAGCTTATCTACTCTTGGCGGCTCCAGCTTGCGAACCTGCTGCAGGTGGGTTTGCAACAACAGTTCCGGTCGGCCATACAGTTGGCGGAGCTTGGCGATGGCTCGCGGAACCGATTTGGGCATAATTAGCTGACCACGAACTTCCTCAAGCGCCTTGCCTTTGAGGCAACCTTGTAAACGAATGAGATTTTCCACCTCCGTGTACCCGCAGGCCTCGTTCGATGCTTGGTAGGCTGCAAAGAACAACGGCCATTCTTCTGGCTTGCCGTAGAAGTCTGGCAGCTTCATCGTGAGCCCTTGTCTAGCAGCTCGTTGGGCCTTCGTTGGACCCTTAACATGCTGCCCCAGCCCGTCTGGCTTCTGCTTATTTTCTTTGGCTTTGTCCGGTTTCGCCGACCTGTCAACCTTTTCATCGCCGCTAGTGTCTGCCGCGCCACCTTTATCACTGCCGGAACTAGTAGTGCTGGACCCCGACGTGGAGCTACTAGACGTCTTCTTGGAATCCGGTGTGCCAGGTGTGCCCCCAGGGTTTCCGCCCTTGTCGTGTTCCTCGACGTTCTTGACCGTAAGCGACTTGAGTTTGGGGGTGCTACAGTTTTTCAGCAACTTGTCGATGGAGGCGCTTTTGTCCCGGTACGAGTCTTCTAATTTCTTGACCCGTTTCAGGTGCTCCTCCTTCTTCTTCATTTCCACTTCAAGGTTCGTCTCCCGCTGCTGAAACTCCTTTTCTCGGAGCTCATCGTCGATCTGCATCTGACGCTCTTGGAGATACAGATTTAATTCAATCTCCTTCTCCTTGAGTATACGATCCGCTTCCTGTTCCGCTTCCGCGCGCTTCCTAACTTCTTCTAAAGCCTTCAGCTTTTCCTGCACTTCGGGGGGAACTGGAAGCGCTTCATCAGTGGACTTCTTAGTCCTCTTCTTCTTCTGGCAGTCCTCATCCGGACAGTACCACTTCTTCCCCGGCTTCTTGTCTGCCGGATCGAAGGTGACACACCGAACATGGAACCTGAGCTTGCAGTGAGCGCATTCCACCATCAGTTCAACTTCAGGCGATGTCTCGTTACAGGTAGAGCAGGAAGTCGTCGTGAAGTCCGGATTTTCGTCGGTCATCGTGGAGAGGATTACCGAACCCGTAATTAATTTTGTAGATTGTTCGGGTGGTAATTAAAGAACCAAATTTTTGTCCAGCAGTCGTTTCGCGACAGCTACAAAACTAAAAAGGTAAGCTTTATTTAGTCGATTGTTTACATTTTTGTTTCCAATTCCACTTACTTAATTAGTCTTCCTCTCCAACAATTACCACTCCTTTCCTTCACTCCTTCCTCTTTCCTATCCTCTTCTTCGTTCCACTTCCTACATTGTTGTGTAATTTACGTTAATTTGTGTTTTCTTTTTCATTTCAGGTTTACTTACAAATTTCGACGCTGTTCAATGCAGCGTCCAGTGACGGTTAGCGACGATGGTGCAGTTCCTGACTCTTCCTTTGCGGCTGGGTAAGTACAACCAATTAAACCTCCTTAATTCTCACTAATTTCATGTTTTCTTCTACTTACAGGTGTGCCTACGACGAAGGGTCTATAAACCAAACCGAAAACTACTTTTAAACACTTTTTCTTCCTCAAACTCCGAAACTGATCTTCGTGCCGATCTTCAACGTTTACTTTGTTCTTACGCTGTGCCTCACACACATACTTTTCTCGACCCTTTCGCGCGTGCGTTGACAGCTGTAAAGGCATCGGTTGTTTACACCCTCGGCGCTGCACCGCTCGGCAGTGCGCCCATCCCAGCGGTCGCAACACATGTGATGCAACAAATTTGACTAGTATAAATACCCGAGTTCAAATAAACAAAAAGGAGTCTTTTCGGCTGGAACATCAAGGCGACTTGTCTACTTTATTTCGAGCTCCGAGCTGGTTACTGCTCCTCGCAGTCTATCACACCTTGGATAGCTCTTAATGCAAAGAAAGTCCCTGTAGGTTTCCCCGCGGTTCTTACGCCTCGTAGTGCCGAACGTTTGAGATATAATAGAAGGCCATGCCCCGGGGGGCGTACACGGAACAAAATCCGGTCAGCGGATCCGAAAAAAATTCGCGATGAAATCGAAAACATTGGCTGTTTTCGAAATCATCACAAATGTTTCCGATTTTGAAAGATTTATTTCCGCATTTGGAAAAAAATGTTTGCGATATCGCAAACACCAAAGGGCTTTTGTTAATTTGATTCGGTTAACCGCGGTGGATTTTCTTGAAATAATTCGAACTGTCAAAAATCCACCAAAGGATCTACCGGTGGATACTTTTCTACCACAGTTTTTTGTGTGATCAATGTGGTAGATGTTTTGGTGGATTTTTGACAGTTCGAATTATTTCAAGAAAATCCACCGCGGTTAACCAAATCAAATTAACAAAAGCCCTCAAGTTTACCGTGCCCTTTTCTGTGGCGCCCGACGCAGCCAATGCGTTACGCTGCTGTCAAAATCAGCAGCTCGCGCAAACGGCTTAAACATAAACAAACAGAAATTGCGCTGCAGTATTTTTTTTTGTTCGGCAAATCGCGAGTGAAATAATTATCAGTAAGTTTTTAGTGCGCTAACGGTATGTCCGGCGGTAACGAGAATGCGGGTTTGAAGCACAGACAACAGACGTAGCGGCTAGAACAAAATAATTTGAAAATCGTGTGTAAAAACATGGCTGCCGCATCCTGCTAATCTACTAGCGCCATCTGTTAGCCTATTGCCACTCTCTAAAGCAGCCATGATGGTTTTCTGAGAAGGTGTGTTTGAAAATGCATCACCCAGACATGTTTAAAAAATATATTATTTCAATTTTTCGAAATAAAAATTAAAAAGGTAAAGATTATGTTTTTATGCTATTGTAAATCTACTTTAATTATTAATTAACACGATTCACGAGCACATGGAAGTTTTTTTTTTCATTTAATTATCGATATTAAAAAAATAGTCTAGTCAGATGCTTTTTTAAACACAGCAACCAAGGCAGCGCTTGAGGCTGTCAAATTCTTGCTGGTTGTGTTTATAAACAAAACCAACAGAGGTGAGCGAAAAGGAGGGAAGACCCGAGGGCTTTTGTTAATTTGAGTGCGGTTAACCGCGGTGGATTTTCTTGAAATACTTCATGCGACGCGCGGGTGTCTCATGACACATTTCAGAATATTTCAAATGAAACATTTCTCTGCTGAAATTCCACCAAAACATTGACCAGGCTCACCACACAAAAAGCTCGGTGCAGCAGCTCACCAAAGCGGTAGATTTTTGACAGCTGTTTGCTTTGTTGTTTTTTGGTGGTGTTTGCGGTGTTAGTCAAAGCATTCTGAGCAGCAGATTAGTCCCTGGAGTTGTCGTTTCCGTTCCGTGGCTTGGCGCTGACCGCTGTTGTGCGGCCAAACCTCCGTGGCCGCTATCTGCTGGCTCATACTTGGCTAGTATGTGAGCCAGCTGCGGACCTGCTTGGGATCTGATTTGTGCATGCAGAGAGGTAGGTTGTGTTTCTTTTTTTGCAGTTTTGCTCAAATTTGAAGATTTACGGATTGTTTCTAGACTTCCGGAATGCCGAATTGGTCTGTTTGGACGTACATCGCTCGTACACCCATGCACTCCCGGACAAAAAATTGGAGCCGAGCATCCGCAAGATCAACCAGGTGGACTGATCGAGGAAATAACTTGCCAAGTGGGATCCGGTCCCGGAAATTCCATACGACTGCTCAATGAATTGATAGCTCGAGGAAGTATTAGTCGATCTCGGGACCAATCGGCTGTACTTAGGTAACCTGACGCCATACGGGAACGAGGAGGAACTGGTCGAGCTGTTTCCGCCGTACGACGAGATCACCGAGGTCTTCATGAACATGAAAAAGGACTACGCGTTCGTGAGCGTCGACTTCTTCTAGAACGCCGAGAAGGTCAAGCGCAAGAACTGCATCTTGAAGATTCGTTTTGCGCCGAACGCGACCGCCCTGCGCGTCTCCAACCTGGGTCCGTTCGACACTAACGAGCTGCTGTACCGCGTGTTCGATGTGTTTGGTCCGGAAAATCCACCAGCGATAGCATCGTCGGGTTCAAGAACAGGCCGAGCGCTACGGCCGCATTGAAGTACTGCAGTGAAAAGTATTTCGTCCTGAACTCTTCGCTGCGTCTGTGCTTCGGCGAATCGTACACGTACTAGGACAACAACGCCGACGGCCGTTAGGAGAAGCTGATTAACAAAAAGGAATCCGGAGTTCTTAAAGTCCCGCCAGCAGGGCCTGCGCTTCGCCGACGTGGGCTCGCTCGATCACGAGTACGGCCAGCGCTGAAAACACATGCACGAGCTGTACAAGCAAAAGGTCGAGGCACTAAAACGCGACATGGTCATGGAGGAGGAGAAGCTTGAGGCGCAGATGGAGTTTGCCCGTCACGAGCACGAGATCGAGCAGCTGCGTGAAGAACTCCGCATGCGGGAACAGGACAAGGCCCGCAAAAAGGCCGACTGGGAGCTGAAGGAACACTTCGTCATCGAATCCCGCGAGCGACTTCAGCAGCAAGTGTCCGACCAGCGCATGGGCTTTCAAGGCAACAATAACTTCAATAACCGTAACAAATTCTTCGATATGATGAACCAGGGAGGTGGTGGTGGCGGTGGAAACCGTAACAACAGTTTCGGATGGGAGGTTCGCAACTACGGCCACGGAGGACGAAACGAAATGGACCAGCAGCAGGATCAACAGCAACAACAGCAGCAGCAGCAGCAGTTTCAAGAAGGTCTGCCCGACAAGGACCGGGACAGGAACAGGGTCCTGGAGGTCCATGCGGTGAAGGTGGCATGGTAGACGGTGATAACATTGGACGTAAACCGCACAGGTCGTTTTGGCATTCGCGTTGAAAAGGTTTTTGTTCACAGTGTCGCAACGGCCGTTTGCTGGGTCAAGGCCCTCATTCGCAGTCACAAGAGCTAGCTGATGACGCTGGGCTCGGAGAATCTGCTGGACAGCATCTTCAGTCTGGGCATCATCGAGGTACCGGGTGCAGCATGCCAACTCGTTGTTCAAGTAGATGTTTGTTCGAGCCAAGGTCGAACGCATTCTACATCCTCATTCGAGAAAAGCTGCACCAGATTGTCCCCACCTCTAGACGTGCTTTGATCTAAGATTTCGCCAAAAATCTCTTCTTCAAATATTTTTGATCTGAAATAGCATTGGAAAGATTAATTCGCTTTTTTTTTTATAAATTGTTGGGTTTGATGAAGGCTGCATTTTTTAAGGCAGTAAATTGCTTGTTGAAATTTGTAGCAACTAAATCCGCAAATTGTTTAATTTAAACTTATCAAAATGGGATACACAGAAAACAAATCGAAAAAGTGGCTAAAAAATAATGAACACATAAAACAGGCAAAAATAATAGTTGGAGGTTGTACAATAAAAATCATACTATAAAGCAAATATAAACTAAACAAAATAAATGCAAATTAAAATACTGAATACAAAACATAAAACAAGAGAAGTAAAGTTCTTCGTAGATAAAGAAATAAAAATATAAGTTACTAGTCATCGTATAAACATGATCAAAAAATGTTTTACAATGCATTTTAAACAAGCCCAGATGATTTGCAATCAAATTTTAAAAACTTTTCGGTGCTGTATATTGGATTAAAAAAAAAACAAACAAACGAATTTTAAACGCAGGAAAATGCATTTTAGTTTGTTTTCACCTGACTAAACTTTTTTTTTGATATTTTTTGCAAATATTTTTTAATGTTTTTGTCGCCACACTTGCAAATTTCAATGGAAATAGAAGCATTGAGCATTGATAAACATATTCAGCATGTTTGGGCTCGTTTGAAAATATTTAGTTTTTTTATAGAATTCCAATGTACAGCGCAATTTTTTGTTTGTCGCAAATTTTTTTTTCGCTGATACTTAGATATTTCGGAAACTTATAATTTAAAAACAACTAGATAGGTGTATAACGTATTTTCATAAACTATTTTCATTGAAATGTTAAAAACGTAGCTTGTAATTGCATTTTTTAAATTTATTATTTTTTTGTTCTTCCCTCCAGTTTGGTCAGAGTCGAGGAAATAAACTTTAAATAAAATATTTGTGACCTAATATGAAGATAAAAGTTCACCATTTTCAAGTCATAGCAATTTATTATTTAAGTAAGTTTTTTTTAAAGTCGCAGTTTAAGAATTTTCAAAATAGAGCTCATGTTTACCCAGTTTTTTAAAATAATATTCGGGGTTGTTACCGTTGTTACGGACGGCGTGGATTTGCTGGATAGTTTTGCTTAGACGCGGATTTCGCGCGGATGGCAATATTGATAAAGAAATTAATTGAGAGAGATAGAATTACTCAAATGTTTTTGTAGAAAAATATCACCAGGAGTCAGGGTAATTTGTTTTTTTTTTTCATTTAGTTCAAAAACTTTGATTTCTTATCAATTGAATATTTTTTCGAAAATGTTTATTGGTATTTTCTCAATAAGAAACGTCGAATTTTGCAACGAGTTCCATGCAACATTTTTTGCAATTTCGAAAAACACCCATTGAGTGAAATTTTAAGTCGAATTGTCATGTATTTTGTCAATAAATCGTTTAAATAAAAAAAAATTGGAAAGTGTTACTTTTCGAAACTTTTCAGCACCCATTTCAGTGCTGAAAAGTAGAACTTTTCAGCATTTATTTTGAAAAGTGTTGCTATTCGATTCTGTTATTTTTGGTACAGAATAGTAGGCTATTTCGTCGTTCAAGAATGACAGGAAAATTAAGTAGTTTCACGACGGAATTGCAAAAATGATTATTTAGGCATGTTCCCAAATATGAGCTTAATTTGACGTAACAGAAGCTGGCCTCTGCCTTTAAGTTTTAGATGGGATTTAACCCGTATAAATATTTCTATTAAACTAAAAAAAACTTCCCAAATTTGATTTTATAAAAATTCAAAAATTGAAAACAGGTATGCAAATTAAAAAAATCTGTAACTCCAAAAACTTTGGAATTCAAAAATTTTAAAAATTGTAGAAATTTAAAATGAAAACAGTCAAAATAAAAAAAATAAAAATAATTAAGAGGTCGAAAATTAAATTCCACAAATTCTCAAATATAAGAATTTAATATTTTGGACCTTAAAAAAGAACTACATGATACTTAAATTCTGGACCACAACATGAAAACTGCACGTTCTTAAATTCTTAAATGATACACCATCTTAGATTACAGAAAATCTAATAACTATGGAGCATTATTAATGCTAAAATGTATTCAAATTGTCAAACCCAAGATCTACGAATTTTAGAAAAACTTTGAAATTTTTAAATGTTATGATTTTTTTTCAATTTTCAAATTAAATTTGAATTTTAGATATTTGTTTTGGCTTTTCGCTCTAGTTTATTTCATCATATCAAAAATAAATCCGTTCAATATTCTGTGTTTTGAGATTGAAAATTTGAAATTATTATGAAACTCTTTTGTATGTTTTTCGCGAAATTATTTTTCTTAATATGACGCGGATTCGGTTTTGGGACAGCGCGGATTTTTTTCGACTTCTCCGTAACAACCCTGAATATTTTAAAAACATATAAAATTTTGCATTTTTGTATGTTTGTTGATACGACTTTAAGTTGCTGTCAAATTGTCATAAAAAGATTAAAAACACAGGAAATAAAAAAACAGACTACATTGAATTAAATAGAGATTTAATTGAGCACCGTTTTCCAGTTATAGCCATTTTAAGTACCGTAAAACGGGGGGACTTTGATAGGTACGAGATTTTTCCGCAAAATGAAAGGTACAAATTTAGAGTTTTTTTTGAATAGGTCCTATAAACATATAAAACACAATAGCTTGTAGGTCCTTTAAAAAAAAACTCTGGAAATTAAATACGTACGGAATGCTATGGAATCGTACTGACCATGGTAGAGAAGTGTTCAAAGTACTTCAAGAAGAAGTTTTCATAAATTTTTGAAAAGTTTAAAAAGTTAGTTGACTACAATAAAGAAAATGTTGATGAATAGCATTATTTTAATATTCTTAAAGTATCATAATTTTCTCAATGAACATGATTTCGAATCGGAAAACGGAATGCATTTTCGGATTCTTTGGACAATAAATAAAAAATAAACAACAATAAACAGTGTTTTTTTTAGGAAATCAATATTTGTGACAAAAAGTGTATTTAAAATTCATCAACAACCCACTGAGAATTGTGGCTCGAGCCTCGACTCGATTCAGGCTCGATCTCGTGCCAGATCGACTCGAGGTTCGACACAAAATTCTCAGTGTGAATAAAAAAGGGGCCGCATATAATTTTTTTCGGTGTAGTCCTTATCCATAACTATAAGATCGCCGAAGACACCTAATCGATCAAAAAATTCAAATTAAATACTTACGGAATTGTACGGAATCATACTGACCGTTATTACCATTGTAGGTGTCCCCAAAACCGTTGTAGGTTAGTATGATTCCATATCATTCCTAAGTACGGGTTTCGGTCTCAAACTATTTTTGAACGCAGTTTTTTGCAACTGAAAAGGTAATGATTTTATGATTAAAAAGTGGAACAAATAAGAAATAAAAAGGTGTCTGCAAACAATAAATAGGCATATTAAACCATTTTTGTTCACAATTTTATAACGCGTACATTTACATATAAATAAGTCACTTTTCGGTTATCACGACGACTTGGCGCTTTTTGTTCTGGGCGGTGGCGTAGCCTTGGACGTAGTTTATAATGATGGCCTTCGGCGATTTTCAGATTCTTGTGCGGCATTACTTGGGCGCCGATTATGACCGTGCTGCTGGTCCAAGGTTTGAGTCATATGGGAAGTGTGCGACCAAAGCTGGGTCGCGAGAATTCGCTCAAAGTTGAAGTTCTGCTTAAGGGTGGTCGCTAACCAGTCACGGATCTCCGACATTACGCGATCCTAATGCTGTTGAGAATGGACACGAACGACTGATGCTTTTTTGTCGGTGGGCTTCGGTGAGTTCGTAGCAATACTGAAAGCACTCCTTTCATGCTTTGGTGGAGAAGCAAAAACGAACCAATGGTTTCTGGTTCTGGTTCTGGGAGTAAGAGTTACGGGCAAGCATGTCCTTCCTTAACGACCGGCGACAGCTGGAAATAGTCTCCGCACAGAATCAGCTGGATTCCACTGAAGGGCTTGTCGTTCTTCCGGACGTAATGGCCAACGGCTTCGGTTTTCTAAAAGAAAGTAACAGTTAGACAAGTACGTGGCTACCGTCATCTCCTAACCAACTCACCTCAAATAATCCCCATCAACCATGGAAATTTCGTCGATAACCAACCGCTTGCACTTGCGCCAAATCGAAGCCGATGTGGGTCGCGAGGCCATCTCGTAGCACCTCTGCATTGTCGTCTCGCCACTTCCGATCCCCGCGAACGAGTCAGTGTCGTTCCCCCGATTAAGCACTCGCTCACTACCGTCGGAGTCGGTGCCACAGTTTCATCCGGTGGCAGCGTTGAAATGATCTTCCTCAGCAGATAACTCTTGCCGGTGCCCACTCTCCTTGCGAAGAACAGACTCCGCCCGATTTGCACGCCTCCAGAACCGCTTTCTGCTGCTTGATCAACATTTCCGGTACCACTGACGTCAACGGAGACGTCGTGTACAGTTTCTTCGGAGCAGGTCGTTTGCGCTTTTGCGACGGCGACGGAGTAGTGGTAGATCCCTTGCCCAGGGCCATCTTCTTCACCCGGGCCAAATCCACGTTTGTCACTGGATTGATGTCGTCGAGCGAGTTGGGCTTGTCCGACAGCTGTAGTAGGAATATGGTGCACTTTTCCTCCTTGCTGAACCGAATGGTGGTTTATTAGTCTCGACCAATCTGGAATATACAAAAACAAAGAATTATTTTTCTCCTCCATCTGGTTTTGCACCTTCCGGATTCCGGATTGACGCCATCCTCCTCCAACGATCTTTGCACCTTACGGACTAGGTATCCGGGACTTTCTAAAAACAAACAAAATCAAATTCCTCCTCCAACTGAGATTGCACCTTCCGGACAATCGGGAAGGGCTAAAAAAAAAAAAAAAAATCCATAAAAAAAAACTTTGCCGGCAAAGGCAAAATTGGATGGCCACTTTCGCCAGCACGGATAACGGTCCATCAATCCTCCCGAACCGTCCCGGAGAAGAAAAACCGCTGCTTCCTTTCTTTGTGAAATACTTACATCCACTTTGAAGAAAAGTCAAATTTTCTGCGACTACAGATCGGGTTCCACACATTTTTGAAGAAAATTGGGGATGAAAATGATTAACGCTGCCGTTGTTTTTTTTTTTTTTTGCTAGAACTGACAGTTGTCAATCTGACATTTCTGGGATACGTTCACTGAGTGCCATTTGTCAAACTGACATTTCTGGGATGCGTTCACAGAGTGCTGCAACAACGGCAGCACTGAACGCACCCACCGCGTGACAAAACATGCTACACGAAAATGTATCTGGAAATGTCAAAATGAAGTATTTCATTTACCGCGGTAGACACCGGTGGATAAAAATCAAATTAACAAAAGCCCTCCGGTGGAAATCGGGAGGATGGGCAAGCGTTTCTTGGAGGATAAAAGATCCGTAACCAGAAACGAAACAATCCGGAACTGTCGAAGAAGGAAAAACAGCAAGGTATGACACGGTAAAGTCTGGATGTCATCGGCGCAGTCAGCAAGAGCTATGATCACGGCCAACCCCGTAAACGTTTTGGCCCCAAACGACCGCATTCCGAAGATTATCTCCGGAACCGACAAACCAACTACCACGATCATTTCAACGCTCACCTTGAAGACATCAACCTCTTCAACGCCCTCGAAACCCACCCCACCTTCAAGTGCCGCCACTTCCGGCGAACCCTCGTCGCCATACCAAAGGCCTGAATCTTGAATGTTCTCCCCGGCATGTCAGATTCCCCCACCGGATTTCTAGTGCAAGCGATCCTCAAACACCAGAACCAGAACAAACGATTACAAACGTTGAAAACCAACAAAATGTAAAATGACAGTAAGCGGAAAGTGATATTTTGACAGCGGGCAATGTGTCAGGGCAAAGCGACTGCAGCGCCACAAACGGATTGCCACAACTAAAAAATCTGTAGCGATGATTTACACAAGGGAAGAATCGAGCCCAAACGTCTGTTGTCTGTGTTTGAAGTATCATAGGTGGCCGCTGAAGTCACGCGATTATTCCACGATACAGATGGAGAAGAGACCCCGAATCTCGTCTCGCAAAATGCGTAAAATGGACCGACTGGGAGCAAAGCCAAACGCACTGATGTGAAAGGCACCCACCTCCGGACCCGTATTTTTTCTTTAATAAAAAAAATATTTCTTTATTTGAAAAAAAAATTCTAAAATTTATAAAATTTCTAGAATATTTTAAATTCTAAAATTTATAAAATTTCTCAAAAATTCTCAAAGATTTTCAAAAATTTTCAAAAAGTTTTCAAAAAGTTTTCAAAAATTATCTATTTTTTTTGTTTAATCCTCAAAAATTATCAAAAATTCTCAAAAAATCTCAAAAATTCTCAAAAATTCTCAAAAATTCTCAAAAAATCTGAAAAATTCTCAAAAATTCTAAAAAAAAATCTAAAAAATTCTCAAAAATTCTCACAAGTTCTCAAAAATTCTCAAAAATTCTCAAAAACTTTCAAAAATTCTCAAAAATTCACAAATATTCACAAAAAATTAACAAATATTCTCAAAAATTCACAAAAATTCACAAAAATTCTCAAAAACTCTCAAAAATTCACAAAAATTCTCAAAAACTCTCAAAAATTTCAAAAATTCTCAAAAAATTTCAAAAATTCTCAAAAATTCTCAAAAATTCTCCAAAAAATCTCAAAAATTCTCAAAAATTCTCAAAAATTCTCAAAAATTCTCAAAAATTCTCAAAAATTCTCAAAAATTCTCAAAAATTCTCAAAAATTCTCAAAATTCTCAAAATTCTCAAAATTTTAAAATTCTCAAAATTCTCAAAATTCTCAAAATTCTCAAAATTCTCAAAATTCTAAAATTCTCAAAAATTTTCAAGATTCTCAAAACTCTCAAAAATTTCAAAATTCTCAAAATTCACAAAATTTTTCAAAATTTCAAAATTCTCAAAATTCTCAAAATTCTCAAAATTCTAAAAAATTTAAAATTCTCAAAATTCTCAAAATTCTCAAAATTATCAAAAATCTAAAAATTCTCAAATTCTAAAAATTCTAAAATTCTCAAAATCCCAAAAATCTCAAAAATTCTCAAAATACTCAAAATTTTAATATTCAAATACTCAAAATTTTAAAATTCTAAAATTTAAAATTCTAAAATTCTAAAATTTAAAATTCTAAAATTCTAAAATTCTAAAATTCTAAAATTCTAAAATTCTAAAATTCTAAAATTCTAAAATTCTAAAATTCTAAAATTTAAAATTTAAAATTCTAAAATTCTAAAATTCTAAAATTTAAAATTTAAAATTTAAAATTCTAAAATTCTAAAATTTAAAATTCTAAAATTTAAAATTTAAAATTTAAAATTCTAAAATTTAAAATTTAAAATTCTAAAATTTAAAATTTAAAATTCTAAAATTTAAAATTTAAAATTCTAAAATTTAAAATTCTAAAATTCTAAAATTTAAAATTCTAAAATTTAAAATTTAAAATTTAAAATTTAAAATTCTAAAATTCTAAAATTTAAAATTTAAAATTTAAAATTCTAAAATTTAAAATTTAAAATTTAAAATTTAAAATTTAAAATTTAAAATTTAAAATTTAAAATTTAAAATTTAAAATTTAAAATTTAAAATTTAAAATTCTAAAATTTAAAATTTAAAATTTAAAATTCTAAAATTTAAAATTTAAAATTTAAAATTTAAAATTCTAAAATTTAAAATTTAAAATTTAAAATTTAAAATTTAAAATTTAAAATTCTAAAATTTAAAAACTAAAATTTAAAAAATTCTAAAATTCTAAAATTCTAAAATTTAAAATTTAAAATTTAAAATTCTAAAATTTAAAATTCTAAAATTTAAAATTTAAAATTCTAAAATTCTAAAATTCTAAAATTCTAAAATTCTAAAATTCTAAAATTTAAAATTCTAAAATTTAAAATTTAAAATTTAAAATTTAAAATTTAAAATTCTAAAATTCTAAAATTTAAAATTTAAAATTTAAAATTTAAAATTTAAAATTTAAAATTTAAAATTCTAAAATTTAAAATTTAAAATTCTAAAATCTTAAAATTCTAAAATTCTAAAATTCTAAAATTTAAAATTCTAAAATTCTAAAATTCTAAAATTTAAAATTTAAAATTTAAAATTCTAAAATTTAAAATTTAAAATTTAAAATTTAAAATTTAAAATTTAAAATTTAAAATTTAAAATTTAAAATTTAAAATTTAAAATTTAAAATTCTAAAATTTAAAATTTAAAATTCTAAAATTCTAAAATTCTAAAATTCTAAAATTTAAAATTTAAAATTTAAAATTTAAAATTTAAAAATTCTAAAATTTAAAATTCTAAAATTTAAAATTTAAAATTCTAAAATTTAAAATTCTAAAATTTAAAATTCTAAAATTTAAAATTCTAAAAATTTAAAATTTAAAATTTAAAATTTAAAATTCTAAAATTTAAAATTTAAAATTCTAAAATTCTTAAATTCTAAAATTCTAAAATTTAAAATTTAAAATTTAAAATTCTAAAATTTAAAATTCTAAAATTTAAAATTCTAAAATTTAAAATTTAAAATTTAAAATTCTAAAATTCTAAAATTCTAAAATTCTAAAATTCTAAAATTCTAAAATTTTAAAATTTAAAATTTAAAATTTAAAATTTAAAATTTAAAATTTAAAATTTAAAATTCTAAAATTCTAAAATTTAAAATTCTAAAATTCTAAAATTTAAAATTCTAAAATTTAAAATTTAAAATTTAAAATTCTAAAATTTAAAATTTAAAATTCTAAAATTCTAAAATTTAAAATTCTAAAATTTAAAATTTAAAATTTAAAATTTAAAATTTAAAATTTAAAATTCTAAAATTTAAAATTTAAAATTTAAAATTTAAAATTTAAAATTTAAAATTCTAAAATTTAAAATTTAAAATTCTAAAATTTAAAATTTAAAATTCTAAAATTTAAAATTTAAAATTCTAAAATTTAAAATTCTAAAATTCTAAAATTTAAAATTTAAAATTTAAAATTCTAAAATTTAAAATTCTAAAATTTAAAATTTAAAATTCTAAAATTTAAAATTCTAAAATTCTAAAATTTTAAAATTTAAAATTTAAAATTTAAAATTTAAAATTTAAAATTCTAAAATTCTAAAATTCTAAAATTCTAAAATTTAAAATTTAAAATTTAAAATTTAAAATTTAAAATTTAAAATTTAAAATTTAAAATTCTAAAATTCTAAAATTCTAAAATTCTAAAATTTAAAATTTAAAATTTAAAATTCTAAAATTTAAAATTTAAAATTCTAAAATTCTAAAATTTAAAATTTAAAATTCTAAAATTCTAAAATTTAAAATTCTAAAATTTAAAATTCTAAAATTCTAAAATTCTAAAATTTAAAATTTAAAATTTAAAATTCTAAAATTTAAAATTTAAAATTTAAAATTCTAAAATTTAAAATTTAAAATTTAAAATTCTAAAATTCTAAAATTTAAAATTTAAAATTTAAAATTTAAAATTTAAAATTCTAAAATTTAAAATTCTAAAATTCTAAAATTTAAAATTCTAAAATTTAAAATTTAAAATTTAAAATTCTAAAATTTAAAATTCTAAAATTCTAAAATTCTAAAATTTAAAATTTAAAATTTAAAATTTAAAATTTAAAATTTAAAATTTAAAATTTAAAATTTAAAATTCTAAAATTTAAAATTTAAAATTCTAAAATTTAAAAAAAATTCTAAAATTTAAAATTCTAAAATTCTAAAATTCTAAAATTTAAAATTCTAAAATTCTAAAATTTAAAATTTAAAATTCTAAAATTTAAAATTTAAAATTTAAAATTTAAAATTTAAAATTTAAAATTCTAAAATTCTAAAATTCTAAAATTTAAAATTTAAAATTCTAAAATTTAAAATTTAAAATTTAAAATTCTAAAATTTAAAATTTAAAATTTAAAATTCTAAAATTTAAAATTCTAAAATTTAAAATTCTAAAATTTAAAATTTAAAATTTAAAATTCTAAAATTCTAAAATTTAAAATTTAAAATTCTAAAATTTAAAATTTAAAATTCTAAATTAAAAATTTAAAATTCTAAAATTTAAAATTTAAAATTCTAAAATTTAAAATTTAAAATTTAAAATTTAAAATTCTAAAATTTAAAATTTAAAATTTAAAATTTAAAATTCTAAAATTTAAAATTTAAAATTTAAAATTCTAAAATTTAAAATTTAAAATTCTAAAATTTAAAATTTAAAATTTAAAATTTAAAATTTAAAATTTAAAATTTAAAATTTAAAATTCTAAAATTTAAAATTTAAAATTTAAAATTCTAAAATTCTAAAATTTAAAATTCTAAAATTTAAAATTTAAAATTTAAAATTTAAAATTTAAAATTTAAAATTCTAAAATTTAAAATTCTAAAATTTTAAAATTTAAAATTTAAAATTTAAAATTTAAAATTTAAAATTTAAAATTTAAAATTTTAAAATTCTAAAATTTAAAATTCTAAAATTTCTAAAATTTAAAATTCTAAAATTTAAAATTCTAAAATCTTAAAATTTAAAATTTAAAATTTAAAATTTAAAATTTAAAATTTAAAATTTAAAATTTAAAATTCTAAAATTTAAAATTTAAAATTTAAAATTCTAAAATTTAAAATTCTAAAATTCTAAAATTTAAAATTCTAAAATTTAAAATTCTAAAATTTAAAATTCTAAAATTCTTAAAATTCTAAAATTTAAAATTCTAAAATTCTAAAATTTCTAAAATTTAAAATTTAAAATTTAAAATTTAAAATTCTAAAATTTAAAATTCTAAAATTTAAAATTTAAAATTTAAAATTCTAAAATTTAAATTCTAAAATTTAAAATTTAAAATTTAAAATTTAAAATTTAAAATTTAAAATTTAAAATTCTAAAATTCTAAAATTCTAAAATTTAAAATTCTAAAATTTAAAATTCTAAAATTTTAAAATTTAAAATTTAAAATTTAAAATTTAAAATTTTAAAATTTAAAATTTAAAATTCTAAAATTTAAAATTTAAAATTTAAAATTCTAAAATTTAAAATTCTAAAATTCTAAAATTTAAAATTTAAAATTCTAAAATTTAAAATTTAAAATTTAAAATTTAAAATTTAAAATTTAAAATTTAAAATTTAAAATTTAAAATTTAAAAATTAAAATTTAAAATTTAAAATTCTAAAATTTAAAATTCTAAAATTTAAAATTTTCTAAAATTCTAAAATTTAAAATTCTAAAATTTAAAATTTAAAATTCTAAAATTTAAAATTCTAAAATTCTAAAATTTAAAATTCTAAAATTTAAAATTTAAAATTTTAAAATTCTAAAATTTAAAATTTAAAATTTAAAATTCTAAAATTTAAAATTTAAAATTCTAAAATTCTAAAATTCTAAAATTCTAAAATTTAAAATTTAAAATTTAAAATTTAAAATTTAAAATTCTTAAAATTCTAAAATTTAAAATTTAAAATTTAAAAATTTAAAATTTAAAATTTAAAATTTAAAATTCTAAAATTTAAAATTCTAAAATTTAAAATTCTAAAATTCTAAAATTTAAAATTTAAAATTTCTAAAATTCTAAAATTTAAAATTCTAAAATTTAAAATTCTAAAATTCTAAAATTTAAAATTCTAAAATTTAAAATTTAAAATTTAAAATTTAAAATTCTAAAATTTAAAATTTAAAATTTAAAATTTAAAATTTAAAATTCTAAAATTCTAAAATTCTAAAATTTAAAATTCTAAAATTCTAAAATTCTAAAATTTAAAATTCTAAAATTTAAAATTTAAAATTTAAAATTTAAAATTTTCTAAAATTTAAAATTTAAAATTCTAAAATTCTAAAATTTAAAATTTAAAATTTAAAATTTAAAATTTAAAATTTAAAATTCTAAAATTCTAAAATTCTAAAATTTAAAATTCTAAAATTTAAAATTTAAAATTCTAAAATTTAAAATTCTAAAATTTAAAATTTAAAATTCTAAAATTTAAAATTCTAAAATTTAAAATTTAAAATTTAAAATTTAAAATTTAAAATTTAAAATTTAAAATTTAAAATTTAAAATTTAAAATTTAAAATTCTAAAATTTAAAATTTAAAATTTAAAATTTAAAATTTAAAATTCTAAAATTCTAAAATTTAAAATTCTAAAATTCTAAAATTTAAAATTTAAAATTTAAAATTTAAAATTTAAAATTCTAAAATTCTAAAATTTAAAATTTAAAATTCTAAAATTCTAAATTTAAAATTTAAAATTTAAAATTTAAAATTTAAAATTCTAAAATTTAAAATTCTAAAATTCTAAAATTTAAAATTCTAAAATTCTAAAATTTAAAATTTAAAATTTAAAATTTAAAATTCTAAAATTCTAAAATTTAAAATTTAAAATTCTAAAATTTAAAATTCTAAAATTTAAAATTTAAAATTCTAAAATTCTAAAATTTAAAATTTAAAATTTAAAATTTAAAATTTAAAATTTAAAATTTAAAATTCTAAAATTTAAAATTCTAAAATTTAAAATTCTAAAATTCTAAAATTTAAAATTTAAAATTTAAAATTCTAAAATTCTAAAATTTAAAATTCTAAAATTTAAAATTTAAAATTTAAAATTCTAAAATTCTAAAATTTAAAATTCTAAAATTCTAAAATTTAAAATTCTAAAATTTAAAATTCTAAAATTTAAAATTCTAAAATTTAAAATTTAAAATTTAAAATTCTAAAATTTAAAATTTAAAATTTAACTAAAATTTTAAAATAAAAAATTTAAAATTCTAAAATTTAAAATTCTAAAATTCTAAAAATTTAAAATTTAAAATTTAAAATTTAAAATTTAAAATTCTAAAATTCTAAAATTTAAAATTTAAAATTTAAAATTCTAAAATTTTAAAATTCTAAAATTTAAAATTTAAAATTCTAAAATTTAAAATTTAAAATTTAAAATTTAAAATTCTAAAATTCTAAAATTTAAAATTCTAAAATTTAAAATTTAAAATTCTAAAATTTAAAATTCTAAAATTTAAAATTCTAAAATTTAAAATTTAAAATTTAAAATTTAAAATCTAAAATTTAAAATTTAAAATTTAAAATTTAAAATTTAAAATTCTAAAATTCTAAAATTTAAAATTTAAAATTCTAAAATTTAAAATTTAAAATTCTAAAATTCAAAATTCTAAAATCTAAAATTCTAAAATTCTAAAATTTAAAATTCTAAAATTCTAAAATTTAAAATTTAAAATTCTAAAATTTAAAATTTAAAATTTAAAATTCTAAAATTTAAAATTCTAAAATTTAAAATTTAAAATTCTAAAATTAAAATTCTAAAATTTAAAATTTAAAATTTTAAAATTCTAAAATTTAAAATTTAAAATTTAAAATTTAAAATTTAAAAATTTAAAATTTAAAATTTAAAATTTAAAATTCTAAAATTTAAAATTCTAAAATTTAAAATTTAAAATTCTAAAATTCTAAAATTCTAAAATTCTAAAATTTAAAATTTAAAATTTAAAATTCTAAAATTCTAAAATTTAAAATTTAAATTCTAAAATTTAAAATTTAAAATCTAAAATTTAAAATTTAAAATTCTAAAATTTAAAAATTCTAAAATCTAAAATTTAAAATTCTAAAATTTAAAATTCTTAAAATTTAAAATTCTAAAATTCTAAAATTCTAAAATTCTAAAATTCTAAAATTCTAAAATTTAAAATTTAAAATTTAAAATTTAAAATTTAAAATTTAAAATTTAAAATTTAAAATTCTAAAATTCTAAAATTCTAAAATTTAAAATTTAAAATTTAAAATTCTAAAATTTAAAATTTAAAATTCTAAAATTCTAAAATTCTAAAATTCTAAAATTTAAAATTTAAAATTTAAAAATTTAAAATTTAAAATTCTAAAAATTTAAAATTCTAAAATTTAAAATTTTAAAATTTAAAATTTAAAATTTAAAATTCTAAAATTTAAAATTCTAAAATTTAAAATTCTAAAATTTAAAATTTAAAATTTAAAATTCTAAAATTTAAAATTTAAAATTTAAAATTCTAAAATTTAAAATTCTAAAATTTAAAATTAAAATTCTAAAATTTAAAATTTAAAATTTAAAATTTAAAATTTAAAATTTAAAATTCTAAAATTCTAAAATTTAAAATTTAAAATTTAAAATTTAAAATTTAAAATTTAAAATTCTAAAATTCTAAAATTCTAAAATTTAAAATTCTAAAATTTAAAATTTAAAATTTAAAATTTAAAATTTAAAATTTAAAATTTAAAATTTAAAATTCTAAAATTCTAAAATTCTAAAATTTAAAATTCTAAAATTTAAAATTTAAAATTTAAAATTTAAAATTCTAAAATTTAAAATTTAAAATTTAAAATTTAAATCTAAAATTTAAAATTTAAAATTTAAAATTTAAAATTCTAAAATTTAAAATTTAAAATTTAAAATTTAAAATTTAAAATTTAAAATTCTAAAATTCTAAAATTTAAAATTTAAAATTTAAAATTTAAAATTCTAAAATTCTAAAATTCTAAAATTTAAAATTTAAAATTCTAAAATTTAAAATTCTAAAATTCTAAAATTTAAAATTCTAAAATTCTAAAATTTTAAAATTTAAAATTTTAAAATTCTAAAATTTAAAATTCTAAAATTTAAATTTGCAATTCTAAAATTTAAAATTTAAAATTTAAAATTTAAAATTTAAAATTTAAAATTTAAAATTTAAAATTTAAAATTCTAAAAAATTTAAAATTTAAAATTTAAAATTTAAAATTTAAAATTTAAAATTTAAAATTCTAAAATTCTAAAATTTAAAATTTAAAATTTAAAATTCTAAAATTTAAAATTCTAAAATTCTAAAATTTAAAATTTAAAATTCTAAAATTCTAAAATTTAAAATCTAAAATTTAAAATTTAAAATTCTAAAATTTTAAAATTTAAAATTCTAAAATTTAAAATTTAAAATTCTAAAATTCTAAAATTTAAAAATTTAAAATTTAAAATTTAAAATTTAAAATTTAAAATTCTAAAATTCTAAAATTTAAAAATTCTAAAATTTAAAATTTAAAATTTAAAATTTAAAATAAAATCTAAAATTTAAAATTCTAAAATTTAAAATTTAAAATTTAAAATTCTAAAATTCTAAAATTCTAAAATTTAAAATTTAAAATTCTAAAATTTAAAATTTAAAATTTAAAATTCTAAAATTCTAAAATTTAAAATTTAAAATTTAAAATTTAAAATTTAAAATTTAAAATTCTAAAATTCTAAAATTCTAAAATTCTAAAATTTAAAATTCTAAAATTCTAAAATTTAAAATTTAAAATTTAAAATTTAAAATTTAAAATTTAAAAATTTAAAATTTAAAATTTAAAATTTAAAATTTAAAATTTAAAATTTAAAATTTAAAATTCTAAAATTCTAAAATTTAAAATTTAAAATTTAAAATTTAAAATTTAAAATTTAAAATTTAAAATTCTAAAATTCTAAAATTCAAAATTTAAAATTTAAAATTCTAAAATTTAAAATTTAAAATTTAAAATTCTAAAATTTAAAATTTTAAAATTTAAAATTCTAAAATTCTAAAATTTAAAATTTAAAATTTAAAATTTAAAATTTAAAAATTCTAAAATTCTAAAATTCTAAAATTTAAAATTCTAAAATTCTAAAATTCTAAAATTCTAAAATTTAAAATTTAAAAATTTAAAATTTAAAATTTAAAATTCTAAAATTTAAAATTTAAAATTCTAAAATTTAAAATTTAAAATTTAAAATTTAAAATTTAAAATTTAAAATTTAAAATTCTAAAATCTAAAATTTAAAATTTAAAATTTAAAATTCTAAAATTCTAAAATTTAAAATTTAAAATTTAAAATTTAAAATTTAAAATTCTAAAATTTAAAATTTAAAATTTAAAATTCTAAAATTCTAAAATTCTAAAATTCTAAAATTCTAAAATTCTAAAATTTAAAATTTAAAATTTAAAAAATTCTAAAATTCTAAAATTCTAAAATTTAAAATTTAAAATTTAAAATTTAAAATTTAAAATTTAAAATTTAAAATTTAAAATTTAAAAATTTAAAATTTAAAATTTAAAATTCTAAAATTTAAAATTCTAAAATTTAAAAATTTAAAATTTAAAATTTAAAATTTAAAATTCTAAAATTTAAAATTTAAAATTCTAAAATTTAAAATTTAAAATTTAAAATTTTCTAAAATTTAAAATTCTAAAATTTAAAATTTAAAATTTAAAATTTAAAATTTAAAAATTTAAAATTCTAAAATTCTAAAATTTAAAATTCTAAAATTTAAAATTTAAAATTCTAAAATTTAAAATTTAAAATTTAAAATTTAAAATTTAAAATTTAAAATTCTAAAATTCAAAAATTTAAAATTTAAAATTTAAAATTTAAAATTTAAAATTTAAAATTTAAAATTTAAAATTCTAAAATTTAAAATTCTAAAATTCTAAAATTCTAAAATTCTAAAATTCTAAAATTTGAATTTAAAATTTAAAATTCTAAAATTCTAAAATTCTAAAAATTTAAAATTCTAAAATTCTAAAATTTAAAATTTAAAAATTTAAAATTTAAAATTCAAAATTCAAAAATTCAAAATTCAAAATTCAAAATCTCTAAAAACTAAAAATTCAAAAATTTAAAATTTAAAATTTTAAAATTTTAAAATTCTAAAATTCTAAAATTCTAAAATTCTAAAATTCTAAAATTTAAAATTCTAAAATTCTAAAATTCTAAAATTTAAAATTTAAAATTTAAAATTTAAAATTTAAAATTTAAAATTTAAAATTAAAATTTAAAATTTAAAATTTAAAATTTAAAATTTAAAATTCTAAAATTTAAAATTTAAAATTCTAAAATTTAAAATTTAAAATTCTAAAATTCTAAAATTTAAAATTTAAAATTTAAAATTTAAAATTTAAAATTCTAAAATTTAAAATTTAAAATTCTAAAATTCTAAAATTTAAAATTTAAAATTTAAAATTCTAAAAATTCTAAAATTTAAAATTTAAAATTTAAAATTCTAAAATTCTAAAATTCTAAAATTCTAAAATTCTAAAATTCTAAAATTCTAAAATTCTAAAATTCTAAAATTCTAAAATTCTAAAATTCTAAAATTCTAAAATTCTAAAATTCTAAAATTCTAAAATTCTAAAATTCTTAAAATTCTAAAATTCTAAAATTTAAAATTTAAAATTTAAAATTCTAAAATTCTAAAATTTAAAATTTAAAATTTAAAATTTAAAATTCTAAAATTCTAAAATTCTAAAATTCTAAAATTCTAAAATTCTAAAATTCTAAAATTCTAAAATTCTAAAATTCTAAAATTCTAAAATTCTAAAATTCTAAAATTCTTTAAATGTTTAAATGTTTAAATGTTTAAATGTTTAAATGTTTAAATGTTTAAATGTTTAAATGTTTAAATGTTTAAATGTTTAAATGTTTAAATGTTTAAATGTTTAAATGTTTAAATGTTTAAATGTTTAAATGTTTAAATGTTTAAATGTTTAAATGTTTAAATGTTTAAATGTTTAAATGTTTAAATGTTTAAATGTTTAAATGTTTAAATGTTTAAATGTTTAAATGTTTAAATGTTTAAATGTTTAAATGTTTAAATGTTTAAAATGTTTAAATGTTTAAATGTTTAAATGTTTAAATGTTTAAATGTTTAAATGTTTAAATGTTTAAATGTTTAAATGTTTAAATGTTTAAATGTTTAAATGTTTAAATGTTTAAATGTTTAAATGTTTAAATGTTTAAATGTTTAAATGTTTAAATGTTTAAATGTTTAAATGTTTAAATGTTTAAATGTTTAAATGTTTAAATGTTTAAATGTTTAAATGTTTAAATGTTTAAATGTTTAAATGTTTAAATGTTTAAATGTTTAAATGTTTAAATGTTTAAATGTTTAAATGTTTAAATGTTTAAATGTTTAAATGTTTAAATGTTTAAATGTTTAAATGTTTAAATGTTTAAATGTTTAAATGTTTAAATGTTTAAATGTTTAAATGTTTAAATGTTTAAATGTTTAAATGTTTAAATGTTTAAATGTTTAAATGTTTAAATGTTTAAATGTTTAAATGTTTAAATGTTTAAATGTTTAAATGTTTAAATGTTTAAATGTTTAAATGTTTAAATGTTTAAATGTTTAAATGTTTAAATGTTTAAATGTTTAAATGTTTAAATGTAACACTTAAACTCCCATGAAGAAAAATATCCCGCGGACTACCAAGCTCGCGAAAAAAGTCGGAAGTCCAACTTTGACAAGCTGTATCTCGGCTCCCCTTGGACGGATTTTCAAAATTCAAAATGCAAAAGATGCGGACAGATGTCTAGATAATTTTCCTTTTTTGAAAAGTCAAAAAAAGATGCATTTACCCTAAGTTGTGTAAGAATCAATGAAACAACTTTTTTTCAAAAAAGTCGGAAGTCGATTTTGATCAGCTATATCTTCGCTCCTTGAGGGCGGATTTTCAAAATTCAGAAAGCCAAAGATAGGGACAGATGTCCAAATGATGTTCCTTGTATGAAAAGTCAAAAATAGAGCCATTTACTCTAAGTTATGGGCGAACCAATAAAGAAACTTTTTTTCAACTCGTTTCATACGAATTGTCTTGACAGAAGATTGAAATATTATGTGATAATATTTATTAGATTCATATCACAGCGAAAGTGTAAACTTATTCATGATACTCAAGACCAAATCTGGACCGATGCGGCCACTTTGAGACCGGTTCCAGGTTCCTCGGTGAAACCCGGTGTACGGGAACATATAGTGTTTTTCGGGGAATATATTTTCCTGCCGGTATGAGTATCCTAGTATAGAATTTTCGAAAACAAACTCATCCATAATGCTCAAGACCACTCTTGGAACGATCTGGCCACTTTTAACCGGTTCCAGGTTCCCTGGTATAACCCGGAGTACGGGAAGATAAGAGATTATTCGTGGAATTTTTTTTCTTGCCAGCATGAATATCCTAATACAAAATTTTCGAAATCTAACTCATTCATGATGCTGAAGACCATTCTTGGAACGATCTGGCCACTTTGGAACCGGTTCCAGCTTCCCTGGTATAATCCGTAGTTCGGGAAGATAAGAGATTATTCGTGGAATATTTTTTTCCTGCCAGTATGACTATCCTAGTACATAATTTTCGAAATCAAACTCATTCATGATACTGAAGACCAATTCTGGACCGATGTGGCCACTTTGGAACCGGTTCCAGGGTCCCCGGAGATATCCGGAGTACGGGAAGAATTGGTGTTGTTCGGGGAAATATTTTCCCTGCCAGTATGAGTATCTTAGTACATAATTTTCGAAATCAAACTCATTCATGATACTGAAGACCAATTCTGGACCGATGTGGCCACTTTGGAACCGGTTCCAGGGTTCCCGGAGAAATCCGGAGTACGGGAAGAATTGGTGTTGTTCGGGAATATATTTTCCTGCCAGTATGAGTATCTTAGTACAGAATTTTCGAAATCAAACTTATTCATGATACTCAAGAACAATTCTGGAACGATCTGGCCACTTTGGAACCGGTTCCAGGTTCCCGGAGAAATCCGAGTACGGGAAGAATTGGTGTTGTTCGGGAATATATTTTCCTGCCAGTATGAGTATCTTAGTACAGAATTTTCGAAATCAAACTCATTCATGATACTGAAGACCAATTCTGGACCGATGTGGCCACTTTGGAACCGGTTCCAGGGTCCCCGGAGAAATCCGGAGTACGGGAAGAATTGGTGTTGTTCGGGAATATATTTTCCTGCCAGTATGAGTATCTTAGTACAGAATTTTCGAAATCAAACTTATTCATGATACTCAAGAACAATTCTGGACCGATGTGGCCACTTTGGAACCGGTTCCAGGTTCCCGGAGAAATCCGGAGTACGGAAAGAATTGGTGTTGATCGGGAATATATTTTCCTGCAAGTATGAGTATCTTAGTACATAATTTTCGAAATCAAACTCATTCATGATACTCAAGACCAATTCTGAACGATGTGGCCACTTTGGAACCGGTTCCAGGTTCCCCGGAGAAATCCGTAGTACGGAAAGAATTGGTGTTGATCGGGGAATATATTTTCCCTGCCAGTATGACTATCCTAGTACAAAATTTTCGAAATCAAACTCATTCATGATACTCAAGACCAATCTTGGAACGATCTGGCCACATTGGAACCGGTTCCAGGTTCCCTGGTATAACCCGAAGTACGGGAAGATAAGAGATTATTCGTGGAATATTTTTTTCCTGACAGTATGAGTATTCTAGTATAGAATGAAAATTCATTCATGACACTCAACACCATTCTTCGAACGATCTGGCCACTTTGGGACCGGAACCTGGAACCGGTTCCAAAGTGACCAGATCTTTCCAAGAGTGGTCTTGAGCATCATGGATGAGTTTGATTTTGAAAATGTTGTACTTGGATACTCATACTGGTAGGAAAAATATATTCCACGAACAACACCAATTCTTCCCATACTCCGGATTTCTCCGGGTAACCTGGAACCGGTTGCAAAGTGGCCAGATCGTTCCTAGATTGGTCTTGAGTATCATTAATGAGTTTGATTTTGCATACTTGCAGGAACACCAATTCTTTCCGTACTCCGGATTTCTCCGGAGAACCTGGAACCGGTTCCAAAGTGGCCTGATCGTTCCAAGATTGGTTTCAGCATCATGAATGAGTTTGATTTCGAAAATTTTGTACTAGGATACTCATGCTGGCAGGAAAATATATTCCTCGAACAACACAAATTCTTCCCGTACTCGAATATCTCCGGGCAGGAAAAATATTCCCCGAAAAACACTATATGTTCCTGTCCACCGGGTTTCACCGAGGAACCTGGAACCGGTCTCAAAGTGGCCGCATCGGTCCATAATTGGTCTTGAGTATCATGAATAAGTTTGATTTCGAAAATTCTGTACTAGGATACTCATACCGGCAGGAAAAAAATATTCCCCGAACCACACCATATGTTCCCGTACTCCGGGTTTCACCGGGAACCTGGAACCGGTCCCAACGTGGCCGCATCGGTCCAGAATTGGTCTTGAGTATCATGAATAAGTTTGATTTCGAAAATTCTATACTAGGATACTCATACCAGCAGGAAAAAAATATTCCCCAAAAAACACTATATGTTCCCGTACCACCGGGGAACCTGGAACCAGTTTCACCGGGGAACCTGAAACCGGTCTCAAAGTGGCCATCGGCCAGGGTTGGTCTTGAGTATCATGAATAAGTTTGATTTTATTCTACTAGATACTCATACCGGCAGGAAAAAATATTCCTGAACAACACCATATGTTCCCGTACTCCGGGTTTCACCGGGAACCTGGAACCGGTCCCAACGTGGCCAGATCGTTCAAAGCAATCTTGAACATCATGGATGAGTTTTATTTCGAAAATTGTACTAGATTCTCATACCGGCAGAAAAATATATTCCCGAAAAACACTATATGTTCCTGTATCCGGGTTTCACCGAGGAACCTGAACTATCTCAAAGTGGCCGCATCGGTCCAGAATTGGTCTTGAGTATCATGAATAAGTTTACACTTTCACTGTGATATGAATCTAATAATACTCAGTAATCAATCCGAATTCTGAAACGGAATCTAATTAGAATATTATACAAATTCCGTTTCAAACGCAACAACCGGTTCGATCACGGAACCGGTTGTTGCGTTAAGCGGAACCATACGACTAATTAGATTCCGTTTCAGATTCGGATTACTTGACTGGTAACTTAGGAGTAAATGGCTCTATTTTTGACTTTTCATACAAGGAACATCATTTGGACATCTGTCTCTATCTTTGGCTTTCTGAATTTTGAAAATCCGTCCTCAAGGAGCGAAGATAGCTGTTCAAAATCGACTTCCGACTTTTTGAAAAAAGTTGTTTCATTGATGGACTTCCGACTTTTTCGCGAGCATGGGAGTTTAAGTGTTTTAAAAATGTCGCACGTCGTACGAGTTGTCGCACGGTTTTGATTTTACCGTTTCGATATCGATTGGTCGAAAGGACGACAAACGGACGCCAAACACTCGACATGCACTACAATGATTTTCTTATCGATTTTCCTACAAATTGACTTCAAATTCCCTGACTGAAAAGTCCGTCGGACGTCCGTCGTTTGTCGTCCGTGCAATAGTACGACGTCGCATGACAATGTCGCGCGACTTTCGCACGAATGTCAGACGTTTTTGCACCAAAATGTCGTATTTGTCGTACGATCGATAATCGAAATTGTTCGACATTGTCGTACGACATTCGACCGACGTCGCACGGTTTTGTTATTTAGGATGTCGTGCCTTTGTCGTGTGCTGTCATTTTGTATTTTGAGGTTATTTTCAAAATAAAATTCACGTTGTTTATGTTTTCATTATTTTATTCATTTGTATTAGTTTGCACTGGCCTGGCACTTTGTTTTTAAAAAATCACTATCACTGCAGCCATACTTTTCTTAATTTCGCTTAGTGACGGGATTGGCCGTTGCACAAGAAGGAAATACAAACCGACTCCTTTTGGTCCGACGATGGCCAACCACTTTTGGAAAGGATCTGCTTGTCTACCCTTCCAATGTTCGAGTGCTGCCCGTGGGAAGTTTGTCCACCTCGATCGCCTTCACCCGGTGGATGTTCTCGGCCAGTATCTCCAGGAAGAAGACTGAGTTTTGATAATTGCACTTTTGAGATTCCGCTAGAAGTCCAACACCACCAACGCATTTTCATTGTCCTTTCCTCTGCTGGTCCACGTCCAGCAAAAGCACTCTGGAAACTGTTTGTACAGAGCTGGAACGAATAAAATAATTTAAAAAAATTCAGGATTCAAGAATTTAAAAATATTAAGACATGACGTGTTTTATAAATATTTTGCATTTCAAAATTTTGAGAAAGAAAGATTCATGTTTTGAAATTTTAGCTGACTTTCATTAGAATTGTTGGGTTTAAAAAAATTAAACATGTTATGTTTGATTTTGTGGGTAGCAGTGAGGTTCTGATGTATCCAATGACAAAAATAAATATTTTCAAAATGCCGTTGCAAATATTTTTCAAAGTTAAGTTAAATAATATTTATAAAAAACCCCAAATAGTTGAAATCACAAAATTGTAAAAATAAAATAGATAATTTTAAAACTTATTATCTAGTTTATTATTGTATTTTTAGAATTACAAACCTCAAGATATTAGGAATCAGAAATTTTAAAATGTTATAATATTAAAATATTAAAACGAAAATTTTGAAAGTATTAAGACTATCAGGAATTTTAAAACTTCTAAATTATTTGGAATATTAAAACTTGAAGAATTAAAATACAATTTTCAGAATATCAGAATGTAAGCACTTGTTTTGGATTATCAAATACTAGATTTTAAGAGTTCTGTAAAGCCGAAAATTTCACAATTTTAGAATCTATGAATGTAGGAATTTAAGAATTTTATTATGTTTGTAGTTTATGTTTATGTTAGTAGTCTGGAGTTTTAGCATTTTTTTAATGCCACAATATATGTTATCTTGAGAATTTTATTAAAACTAGGAACATTAATTTTTTTCAAATTCTCAAGATTATAAATAACCTTGAATTTTCTCATTTCAAGATTCAATGGTTTTTTAAATTATGCAATTTGAAGAATTTTAAAAGAAGCAAGGAATGGAGCATTTCCATTCGAGCAGTTTTTGCTTTTTTCTACAATGTATTTCTTATTGAGCGAACTGTCAAAAACTGCTCGACTGCGGGTGCTCCATTGTAAATTTAAAATTTAAGAATGTTGGAATTTTTTAACTTCAAATATTTATATATTTTTTGAATTAAAAATAAAAATTTATGGAATTTTAGATTGATAGTTTTAGGAATTTTAGAACCTTCGATTTTTTTAATTTAGGATTTCAGAAGTTAAGAATTTTGGAATTTTAAGAATTTTTAGTTTTTTTATTTCAGAACGAAAGAGTTATATATTTATTTATGTTTGGATTTTAAAATTTTAAATACATCATTTACCCTCCAAACTTTAAAAAAACTTAATCTTTTTAGAATTTTTGAAATTAGGATTTCAGAAGTTAAGTTAAGAATTTTGAAATTTTAAGAATTATAAAATGAAAAAATCTTAAATTCAAAATTGTGCAGTTTCAAATTGAATATTTTTCTTCGTCGAATTATAAGTTTTATGTTTATGTTTTGTTTTGCGTCATACAAACGCACTCCCAATACACCTCATCCAAAACACTACTCACCGGTTCCATTAACAAATTCTGGCTGTTTAGAAACGTCGCGGGAGTTTATTATTTCGTCCTCCTCCACCTTTTTATTCAAGCGGAACAGTGATTGACTCCCGAGCTTGAATGTTCCGTCTCCCTCCTTCTGTTTCCGACACATTCAACACTCGGAAACTCCTTCTCCTTTGGGAATGCAACTTCCGCGGAAAGCAAAACACCAATCCGCTTTCTCAATCGCAGACCGATTCCTTCCGATACCGGAACATGGCCCACTGTCTTCGTCCTTCACAGCCACGACAACCGAAATCTGGAAATCCAGAACATACGACTATGATTTGGCCGTTCGCCACTCCAGCCGAAACTTTCCGGAAAAGTAACACAATTTACCTGTCAATCGGTCAAAATCCTCCAGTAGCCCAACAGCAACGACAACTGGTTCAATTTGGTTGAAATCAAGTCCAAACAAGATCAGCTGAAGAGAACTGTCAAACTGTTTGCGTCGACGAAAATCGTGACGTCGAAATTAAGGAAAATCGATGGAAAAAACAATGTCGCGCATGTCGAGTGTTTGTCGTGCGTTTGTTGTCCTTTCGACCAATCATATCGAAACGGTAAAATTAAAACCGTGCGACAACTCGTACGACGTGCGACATTTTTCAAACAGGGTTTCTGTCGACGAGAACAGTTTGACAGTTGAGCAACTCTCTACGAAATCGGCCGATTTCGACCATTTTTATTTTTTGTATTTTTTTATTTGACTCAAACTTTGTGGGGGCCTTCCCTATGACCAAATAAGCTTTTTTGCGTCATTGGTTCACCCATACAAGTCTCCATACAATTTTGGCAGCTGTCCATACAAAAATGATATGTAAATATTCAAACAGCTGTAACTTTTGAGTGAATTTTCTGATCAAGGGCCAAACATTGAATATTACGCCCATTTAAAATGCTAGTCCTGATTTAAAAAATTTCATAATATTTTTTTCGAAGAGATCGGAAAATTTCACGAATGTTTCATATTTTAACATTGAAAATTGGACCATTAGTTGCTGAGATATCGTCATTAGAAAATGGTGGGTTGTTTTGGTGAGATTTAGAAAACTTCAATTTTCGTGTTTCTTTTTCTTAAAGCGGCTCTATCTCAGCAACCCGATGTCCAATCTTCGATGTCTCTTAGACTATTTTATAGAAAATTTTCTGAACTTTTCAAAAAAAATATTTTTGGAAATGGTCACTCATGGTCACTATTTTTAAAAATTGAAAAACTGCAAATATTTTGCTAAAATCAAACTTTCGGTGGCTATATCTTGAAAACGGAGCCCTTTATCAAAAAATCTGTAAAGTACTTTTCGATTGCAAATTCAATTTTGCATTAAAAAATAATGTCAAACTTGTTTTTGCATGAAATTTCGATTTTTTCCAAAAATCACTATTTTTTCAAAAAATCATAACTCGGCGGCAGATTTTTTGACCATGTTTCTCTATAGCTCAAAAGTTGCGGATTTTTGTCCCCTAAAACATATCAAAAAATCTCGAAAATCAAAAAATACGTATTTTGGGAAATTGAGTTTTAGTGAAAAAAAAAAGTTGATTAAAAAATCTGCAAATTTTTTTCCGTGTACCTATTTTTTTCTCAAAAGTCCTCAACAATACCTACAACTTTGCCGAAGACGCCAAATTGATCAGAAAATTCACTCAAAAGTTACAGCTGTTTGAATATTTACATACCATTTTTGTATGGACAGCTGCCAAAATTGTATGGAGACTTGTATGGGTGAACCAATGACGCAAAAAAGCTTATTTGGTCATAGGGAAGGCCCCCACAAAGTTTGAGCCAAATCAAAAAATACAAATAAAATCCATTTCCGGTTTAGGTAGAGAATTGCTCAGTTGTCATCAGCAATGAACTTGTTTGGACTTGATGAAATCAGAAAAAAAAACAACTTTGTTGTAAAGGTTCGTAAGGATGTTGGCTGGTTGATTAGTAAGTAGTGTTCCTTTTTTGCTGGAAAGTTCCGGCCGGAGTGGGCGAGCGACTAAATTATATCATTATGTTCCAGATTTCCTGATTATCTTGATTTCGGCCTTAGTGACGGTGGCACTATGGTACATTGGGTGGCCAAGTTTCAAAAAAGTGACCTTCTGCAAACATTTTTTGGTATTTTTTCTCGAAAGTAAACATTCTAACTAAGAAAAATCCAAATTTTCAAAGCTCTAAGTTTGTTCGATTGTTCGATTGTAGTTTTCGAGATACAGCCCTTTTAAGATGTTACATCCGATTTTCAATAAGAAAATCAAAACAATCTATACAATTTTAGCATTTCAAAGAATATGCAATTCTAGATAATGATGTTCTTTGCTTCATATGACTGTCAAGTATCTCTGGGCCAAGTTTCAGATAGTTTGCTGATGTAGTTCTCGAGATACAGCCATTTTAAAATGTTATTTCCGATTTTTTCAAACAAAATCTATAAAATCAATACAATTTCAGCACTTTAAAGAATATGTATTTCGAGATAATGATGTTTTTTGCTTCATATGACTGTCAAGTATCTCTGGACAAAGTTTCAGCAGGTTTGCTGATGTAGTAGTTCTCGAGATACAACCATTTTAAAATGTTATTTCCGACTTTTTCAAACAAAATCAATAAAATCAATACAATTTCAGCACTTTAAAGAATATGCATTTCGAGATAATTATGTTTTTTTGCTTCATATGACTGTCAAGTATCTCTGGACAAAGTTTCAGCAGGTTTGCTGATGTTTAACATTAAAAATGTGTAAATGTGTTCTAAAATGTTATTTCAGACTTTTTCAAACAAAATCAATAAAATCAATACAATTTCAGCACTTTAAAGAATATGCATTTCGAGATAATGATGAATTTTGCTTCATATGGCTGTCAAGTATCTCTGGACAAAGTTTCATCAGGTTTGCTGATGTAGAGATTGGGTCAATTTTCAAACTATTGGCATTTAAGGTAGTGTTCATCAAAATCCACCATATTTTGGGAAAATGTTAGTAAACTATCTAAGAACAAATCTACGTTGAAAGATTTTCAATGTTATTTAAATTGTTATTAAGAAATTACGAGAGGTGTTTCGTTTTTTGACCCAAAGTCACCCCCACTGACGGTACTGTACCATGGTGTCATATCGGCAAAGTGTACGGATTTTTGCTCAGCAAGAGTTGGTAGCCTTATAGGCAATCAAACGTCAAAATTACCCCCCACTAGAGGGCGCTCAAACTTGGGGTGATGTTTTCATTATAACCTACAGCGAGTAAATTGGTTTGAAATTTGAAATTGTTTTATTTTATCATAAAATCGACATAAATAGCAAATTATACCATTTTCAGGTAAGAAATAATTAGCTTAATTGATATAAACGAAAATATTTTTGTGATGGCCGATTTAACCTGTTCATTATCTGATTCAAAATATAGGAATGTTTTAATCAACCAAAACCTAACTAATCAATTGAGAATATAGATTATTCAAGTAGACAAATATTTTTTAAAGTCACTTCTACCATAAAAGCAAAGCTCTGCTTGAAAAATTGTAATTGGAATAATTTTCAAAATTTGCAATCTAACCTCATTCTCGCGTTTTCAATCCGGATCTCAGAATTTTCAATGAAAAACACAACTTAGCAAAAAAATCAAAAAGTCAATCGATAGGACTTTTTATTTCTTACCACCTGTTAACTTTATTTTATTCCAAAAGATCAATTTTCTTTTAAAAACATTAAAATAGTTTTCACTCGCCTTTGCACTTATCGCGCAAAAACGTAAACGTAACCTTGCACCAAAGTTCTCTACTCGAATGTAGGTGGCGAATCGAGCTTTTTTTTAGCATTGCACAAATCGTACCTCGATTAAACATACTCGAACAAATGTTTTCAATACATGCACTTTCAATGGTAGATAACAGATGTTTAACGTAATTGACAGCTTCAAAGTTAAATTCATAGCTTTAGGTTTTGGTTTTAGCTTTGGCCTATACAGTATAGAGAAATTGCAGCAAAGCTAAAAGACACGTGTCGCCACCTATGAACAAATAGCGTAAACCTATGATTTTTAAAAAAAAATTGTTTTTTCCTTCCTTATCAACATTTTTATAAAACTTATGCCGGATTCGGATGAGAAAAATTATTTCCAACAATTTGGTGTATAACTTTCCAATATTTGTTTGATTTTTCTATGAGAAAACTGTAAATTTAGAAAAAGATAGTAATTTGGACTATTTGGCAAGAAAGTCTGTCAAAAATCAATAAAATTGTTGAATATACGTTAACACATCTGTTATCAATTATATAACTGGTTATTTCCTTGATATATACAGGGAAACTCATTTTTTTTGTGTTCCAAAACATGTTTTTTAAAGAAAAAGGTCACAAATTTTTGCGCGCCCAAAAGTTGATGTTCATTATTTTAAAGCAAAAAATTATTCTCGTCTTTTGCAACCAGTTTCATTAGGTTGATGCAGGGAATCATGAGAAATAAGCGATTTTGTTCTTCAATCTAGCTGAAACGAATACAATTTTTGGCAAGTAACCTCATTTTGGCGCCACCTACATTTGAAACACAGTCGCTCTGCAAAACCTCAATAACCCTTTTAGAAATAAACATATATTTCAAACATCGTTATGATATTCGACACATTAGTATCAGATGATTTTATACTACGTAAGTATACTGAGCATATATTGTGAGTTTATATCGAAAAGTAGAATGTATCAGTTTGATTTTAAATAGTGTGATATATGAGTTTGACGCTGATTTTTTTTTTCAACCGTGTTTTAAAATGAAAAATGTTATAAATTTGCTAGGTATTCATCACAAACCAGAGAGTAAATCAAACTGTAATGTATTCGGAAATGTTCAACCTAAAAGAGCTAAAAAAACATCTCTACTTGATTTGTTTTTTCATAAGCGACGAGAAGGTGAAAGTTTACGCTTTCCAAAAAGTAAGAATATAATCCATTTGACAAATACACGGAAAGGGGATCCATCGCCAAAACGGGATAAAATTTTGGTACGAAACATGCTCATCAATAGAACGATAAGCATCAAAAGATCAACGAAAGCGAAAATTCGGTAGCACCAAAACTAAAGAAACTAAAAACCCAACAAATTCGACACAAACGTCATATTTTTCCACAAAAAAGCCTTACAAAAAGTGTGTGTTTCATTTCTTATGAACTAGCCCAACACACACAAAAAATATTACTGTAATGGCAAAAGTAACTTACTGTTGAAATAAAAAGTGGTCAAAATTGATTTTTTTGTGTGCTTTTGTGTCGCTGTTCGTATGGGGTGAGTGATTGTGGCAGTGTTGCAAATGAGTGATAGAATAGCTATCAATAGATTATCTCTGCACCAAAAATATCCGAGAGTATAACGGCCGTCATTATAGCTTGTGAGATCTCTTCTTGTGTCTCGTGATTACCAGCGATGTCATTCTCTCTCTATCACTCCTCCCCTTTTCCTCGACTATGTGCTCTCACCGCTGAGCCTCTCAATCTCTCCGAAAACAGCAATGAGAGAACATGAAATGGCGATTAGGAGCCGATCACGCAGGACGTCCCGTTAAACTGCGTTTGCAAAATTGTTTTTGTGGAGGCTTTTGTGGTTAAACCGAGGGTTAAACGCTGTTGCGTTAGGATGATCGTGGAAGCGGGAATGAGAGAGAAAAGGAAAATGTCAATCGCGAGTAGGTAAACACGAAAACGTGTTTGGCTATGTTCGGCGCTGAGAGTTTCAATGAGGAGAGAAGAGCAGTTCGATTTGAGGCATGAATATTCAAGCGCGATAATTGTAGTTGCGGAGAGCTGATATTTTGATATTTTAACAACCCTGGATTGTGGTAATCGAATAATAGCATCATTGGTGCGCTGGAAGTGGGGACGCGAAGTCGTGATTATTCAGGTTAATTTTTTGTGTGTGCTTTTGTATCGCTATTTGTATGGGGTGAGTGCATAATTTGTAAAGGTGGTGTAAAAAATATTCGGAGTGAAAAGTGATTTTTTTGTGTGCCTTTGGTCGTGAATTGTGTGTGTATTAATTTATTGGTTTGTGATTTTCAAAGCCCTTCCTATATCATCGTTGATCGGAAGGCACGGCGTCGGGTGGATTGAGTTTAAATTTTTGAGGTTTTATTTTTTGCGGAGAAAAAGCCATTTCTAAATAATGATCGAAAGACGCACTGACAATTTGGATCGTCGAGTTAATAGTGGAGCAAAATAACTGTGTGTGAGTGATTTTGTAGCCGTAGCTCGGGAGGCATCGAAAAGCCAATACCTTATCCTACTAACCCAAAAAAATATTAATCACGTGATGCTTGAAGGAGATGCTGTGGATTCAACGGTCTCAAGCGGTATCAACAAGTATATAGCGAAAAACTATGTGCTTGATGAGTCTGCAACTTCAACTATCGGACTACCATTCCTCCCTTTCATTGAACTGCAGGCTTCTTGGGAGGGCGCCGGTATTGACTAATAAAGTAGGGATCTTCAGAGGTTAAACAGTGTACGGATGGTTGGCTCCCACTGATCATTTTTGATTCATTGATCAACTTCAGCTGATCTGTCAATAACGGAGTAGCAGCTCATTGGCAGTCAACCATGCTCATGCTCATGCTCATAAAAAGTGGTCAAAATTTGCTTCATTAAAAGTTTTTTTCTTGTTTTGAATATGAAAACTTTTACTGCTACTGTTTTTGAAAATCTCATTGCTAACTGATTTAAAAGTTTTTACTTTTAATTCGACTACATAATTTCTTTCATTTCGTCGTTCTCGTGTAACCGTGTACGCCTAAGTACAAAATGTAAACAAACATTTTGGTAGTGCCGGTGGTGAGTGAGTTGTCCACGAAGCGAATCAAATCCGGACGCGGCCACAGCCAGGAGTCGAACGCGGACACCTTTGTGAGCCAAAACAGCAGCAGCGGAAGGTGGGTGGTTCCGGTGCGGGACGAGGTCGGGGGGAAAGTTGGTTTTCGAAAAAAGACAAGGCCAGCTTCCTGCAGGACCTGCAGCTGTTTCACGATCGGAGTAGGTAAGAAGGAAGCTTGGGTGTTTGGTGGCGTTTGTGATTAATTTTGTTTGTTTTTGTAGGACGCAGTTTATGCGGTTGCCGAAGATTGGAGGTCGGGATGTGGATTTGCACCGGTTGTATTCGGTGGTGGGTGGCCAGGTGGACGAAATTGAAGTTGAAGCAGATTTACATCCGCTTTTCGAACAAGTACGATAAAGTAAATTTTAACGGCGAGGAGAAGGATCCGACGGAAGAGGGAAACGACGAGAAGCGCCTTAATCGGAGGTGGTCAGCGCGGATGTTGCACTCGGTGCCGGCG
This sequence comes from Culex quinquefasciatus, assembly GCF_015732765.1. Taxonomy (NCBI): domain Eukaryota; kingdom Metazoa; phylum Arthropoda; class Insecta; order Diptera; family Culicidae; genus Culex; species Culex quinquefasciatus. The sequence goes on along the minus strand of NC_051861.1, from coordinate 66,066,062 downwards.
GTTTACGACCATCAGCAGCATTATGTGTCGGAAGTGAAGACGGGACAGTGTGGGGTGTCCTGAGGGTCCGCAGTCCATTTCTCGTTGCGGGACATGTTTGACGATTATTACCTAAACATCCAGAAGAACAGTTTGCACCAGTTCTGGATGGACCGTCTGTACGAAAGCCGCGAGTCCTGGAGTTGACGTACTCGGATTACTTCCAGAGGTTGGAGCGAGATCCGACGAACCTGATCAAGAACATCTACCTGGAATACCGAAAAAGTCACCGGTGAGTATTGAGAATGTGTTCAGTGTCTCACCAATTTCATTTACTTTCAAACTCTTTCAGCAACTACCGCCCACAAACGCAGTTTCAGCGGGATGAACTTTGACGGCGAGTTGGAACATCTGTGTCATTCTCGAAGGAGGACGAAGTGATCGGGAACTATCCGTTCAGGAGCTTTACTTCCCAGCTGGAAAACGTCGACTTCCCTTCCCGAATCAACAACCAATGGCCAACTCCTCCAAGCCTGTCCTGATGATGGCCGGCAACGAGACCACCCTGTTCTCTACAACGCTGTCGCGCTCCAAAATGAAGGCCGCGATGTTGTTGCCCAACGAAACGTCCATCGGTAACCTGCTCAGCATGGGGCCTTCGGACGTGACCGGTGGCATACCGTAAGAATCGGTTCAGCTTGGACGCGGAAGTTAGCCTACCATAAGCAGATGCGTTGAATACAAAAAAAACGGATGCAACTGTTTTAATATTAAAATATTGAAATAAAATCCATCACATTTTTCGAAAATCATCACTGTAATGTTAAATGTTATTTATTCATGCCATAAAAAGTTTCTTCTTAAATTAAAAGCAAAAAACTTTTACCGATACAACGATTTTGTTCCAGAAATGCATGGTAGTATCAACAACTTTCCAACTTTTAAATTAAAAGTTTGAACTTTCTACGAATATTCACCAACGCGAACTTTTAATCCAACGAACGATCTTTCTAAATTTAGAGTACTTTTTCTTTGTGTATATGCGCTCAATTCTCGCGCTACTGGCGCGTTTCGCGCTTACTTCTGCCCTTTGGGCTCTTCTTCTTGGGTGCGCACCCTTCTTATTCTAGACTCACGCATGCAGCAAACGCCCGCCTTCTGCTCCGCCTCAGGCAGCTCCCGGATCGGCAACGTTGACGCCGTGTTCACTCCGTCACAGATGCACGTGCGTGGCCACTCCGTCCGTTCGGACTCCTGCGGACGCCCGCGACAGCTTGGCAGGCTGCCCCTCTCTCCGACGCCCTTCACGACCGGTGCCTTACACCGATCGCCCCGCGCCGGTCCACGTTCGCCGTGCCGGCGACAGATGATTCCTCCCGCACTTGCTCAGCGCGCCCTCCGTTCGCCCTGGTGAAGGCCAACTCGCTGCACACTCGCCCGCTCTTAACAGCACCGACCGACCGCTCAGCTTCCGAGCAGATTTTCCAGCGGTACACAAAAAAGGGGGTCCTGAAGCAGGAAGGTTATTCTGTTAGAACTGAATCAATTCGTCGTCGATGAGCCTGATTGAGAACACAATTTGTTATTTTTGGGCTTTGCACGAGGTTCGCATTAAAACTCACCAGACGGTCCAGATGACGTGCCGGTGGTGTTTGCCTTCTGACCTGCGGGACAGACGTGGCCGATGGAAGGCTGTCTCGTGCTGCTTTTTCTGGACGGCGGTGCAGGACGTTGCGAGATGTACCAGTGCGTGCGGTGTTCCCGGTGCCTTTTAAGGAGAAGATGATTCGTTTTGAGCCAAGCTTGTCTGAGCGAAAGTGTGTTTGCGTGACTCACCAGCGATTGAAAGGGTTTCTCCCGATTTGCTGTGGCACGCGTTCTAGTGGGATTCTATTCCGCTCGTGACGCTCCGGATCGTGTCAGCCCTGGGATTAAAATTGTTGCTGTTATTAATTCTCTCGCAAGCTTCTCGTTATGCGACTCACCCCAGCGTGTGCACCCTGATGGCGAGGCCCGCGGCCAATCTTGTCCGGCACTCTTAAATTTTTCCACACTCGAAATGGTCCCAGCGTCCTCTACGGCACACACACGCCGCGCAAGCCGGCGGCAGATCGTTTGGTGGAGCGACCAGTCTTCCCGAAACGCGCGCACGCCGTACACGCCGTACAAGTTTTCAGTGCAGATGAACCTCAAACACACCAGGCTACCATGTTCGAGTTCTCCCCGCACTCAAGTTTTCACGCGGTGTAAACACGGGGTGCACACCTCGGGTACAACGCCGTGCAAGCGAAGAGCATATAAAGGACGAAAAAAATGACTGCTTCTCACTCTCTCTGTGGCAAACACTGTAGTGTGACTGCAGCGGAGAATGAAACACCACTTTACAGCAGAGGGCGCGTGAGGGATATATATTTGTCTCTTTTCTGCGTCGTCGGCCTGCACGAGGTTTGTACCCGAGGTGCAAGGTTCGGTTTAAACTTGAGGTTGGTGTACGGGTACAGCCTGTACACGGCAGAGTTTAGGTTTGCTTGTACGCGTGCACACGCGGTGCTGGTGTTTGGTCGAGTACAGAAAACAGAACGCGGTTGAACGCGGTTCACGGGGATCACTGGGAGCGATCGTCCTCTCCGCGTCGTTGCTTTTTTCTTCTGCTCTAGCGGAAGTGAGCTGGCGTGGCGACTGCTGCGAGAAATTGCGTTCCTTCAGCCTGCGTTCGCTGTCGTTTGTTTGACGATGGGTTTTCTACGCAGCGTATGTTGTCTTCTCGGCTTTTGCGTGTCTTGTTTACACAAATTTGGGTTCAAACTGCACACACAACACAAAGTTGGGTACAAATAATCTAGTCACAATAATCTGCTCTCAGCCTGCAGAAAAATTAAAAAATAATCGCTAATTTTTTTCGCTGGTTCGATTTGATCGAACCAGTGAAAACATTTACTGGTTTAGTGACACGAGGTGGTCACTTGAAATATATTTCATTTATGGCATACGTTCATCCATATGTGCATCCATATTTACGTGCATGTACGATTCGTTAAAGAGTTTTGTTTCAGTGATTTTTTTTTCAGTTGTCATAGCAGACTGCCCTTGTTTACAAACAAGTTGAACGAAAACAAAGAGCACGACAGAAATAATTTCTAAGTAGCTGCAGCAGGCTGAGGCGAACTCGGGTGGAAAAATAAATTCAAAGTTATGGTCAGCCTGGAAATCTACGCCAAGCTGTGTTCGAGAAGTTTATTGCGGTATCAACGTGCATCTGCTGAAAGGCCCATCACATTTTGCCGGCTTGCTTAACGAGATCAAGGATAGGTTCCGGGAGGTTTAAGGTGGCGGCCGGTGCTAGAACAGGGGCAGTTAGGTGTGATGAGCTGGATGGAGGTAATGGACAAGGATGTAGCAACATCGAAGCAGTAGCAAACGAAGAGCAAACTATACAAGAAGTGACTCAAGCCAAAATGGACAAATTCATGCACCCGGTGGCATCGGTACTCTTGGGCATATTCAAGCAAGCTTATGGTCCGAAAAATTGCACGTTGTGATTTATGGTTTCGACCAGTCCTTTCCGAACCTGCTGCTACTCCAACCACTACTCTCTTTCTTATAATACTCTCGATGACCACTGCGAGGACGAACTCAACGAGTTGTGATGGTCCCGATGGCCGCTGGATGTTTCTGAGTGCCGGTGATGGTCCCCGCGCGAATGTTTGAACTTTTTCTGCTTGCGCTCTTTGCAGTTACCGGCCGATGACGCCTGATCTGCATCGGCAACACAATCGGGTCCTTAGAATTACTCACATCCGGAGCGGACAACCGTGATACGACCGAGTAGAAAACCCATGAGAAGCAGAACCTGTACCTCAACCTTTTTCATAGCGATGCCCGATGGTTATCATGCCCAAACATTTTATCAAAATGACTAAAATAGCAGCCCCAATTCGCCCTGTGTCCCGATTCGCCCCAGATTTACTTATTAAATGGAAAATAAATAACAGTGTATGAAATGTTTGTTTTTTTGGTTGTCCTGGTCTTGGTTAAATTTGGGCGTCCGGCAGCTGTCTAGCTGGTTCGCAACTCGTCGGCTAGGGCAGCTGTGGCCGCCGCTTCGGCGATCCTGAAGTTTACCTCCGCCCTGGCCGTTGGATGGTCCGAAAGCTGTTTGGTTTCGCCCGGAAGCTGTCTAATTGGTTCGCAACTCGTCGGCTAGGGCAGCTATGGCCGCCACTTCGGCGAACCGGATGTGTACTACCGCACCGGCCGTTGGATGTTTTTTTTTTTTTTTAATTTATATTCATTCAGTTTTTCTTTTCCATGTACATTCATTCAGTTAAAATATTATTGAGTGTCCAATCACAATCGATGACTTTTAACCTCAATTTTAAATACTAGCAACTTTCATTTATTCATGAAATATTTAGCTTTCGCTATTCAGTGATTTCAAATGTAGGAGGTCCTACATGTACAAAAGGGAAAAGGGATACCTTAAAACTAACTTATATACTATATAAAGAGCGGATCAATGCAGCTGAAGACTGCAATGATTTTTGTCGAAATGCATCAATTATCTTATTGGACATAACATCCAAAGTGTCAACTTCGGCTAATTGATGAAGTTCACTGGTGCTGAACCAGGGAGGAAGTTTCAGAATCATTTTCAGAATTTTGTTCTGAATCCTCTGAAGTTTTTTCTTCCTGGTTAAGCAACAGCTTGTCCAGATCGGCACAGCATAAAGCATGGCAGGTCTGAAAATTTGTTTATAAATTAACAGTTTATTCTTGAGACAAAGTCGAGAATTCCTGTTTATAAGCGAATACAAACATTTAATATATTTGTTACATTTAACCTGGATACTTTCAATGTGATCCTTGTAAGTAAGGTTTTTGTCAAAAGCAAGTCCAAGATATTTCACTTGATCCTCCCACTTTAAATTTACCTCATTCATCTTTATAATGTGATGACTTTTTGGTTTAAGAAAATCAGCCCTTGGTTTGTGAGGGAAAATTATAAGTTGAGTTTTTGCAGCATTTGGAGTAATTTTCCATTCTTTTAAATAAGAATTGAAAATATCCAAGCTTTTTTGTAATCTTCTTGTGATGACACGAAGGCTTCTACCTTTGGCGGAGATGCTTGTATCATCAGCAAAAAGTGATTTCTGACATCCTGGGGGCAAGTCAGGCAAGTCAGAAGTAAAAATATTATATAAAATTGGACCCAAAATGCTTCCTTGAGGGACGCCAGCACGTACAGGTAGTTGATCAGATTTGCTGTTCTGATAACATACCTGCAGATTACGATCCGTCAAATAATTTTGAATAATTTTCACGATATAAATCGGAAAATTAAACCTTTTTAGTTTCGCAATCAAACCTTTATGCCAAACACTGTCAAATGCTTTTCTATGTCTAGAAGAGCAGCGCCAGTAGAATAGCCCTCAGATTTGTTGCTTCGAATTAAATTTGAAACTCTCAACAACTGATGAGTAGTTGAATGCCCAAGGCGAAATCCAAACTGCTCATGTATGTATGTATGTATGTATGATCCCCATACCCGCAGGCAACTTGGCCCTGGAACACATGTGAGCGCTAGGTGAACAATTCGATCATCTTTTACTCCGTAATCTGTACACCCACGTGCATAAGTTTTTTTGCACGAATTTTAGTGCTACAAATACCGGCGCATATATCAAAATGGTTTCCCTCTACCCTTCCCAAGCGCCAGAAATTTGTAGCGGGTGAAGGACACTTCGCATAGACGCCCTTGCTCCCATCACGTCACTGAGGGTATGGAGCGACGAGAAATTAATAAGCATGCCCCCAGTCGAACCTTCATTAGAGAAGCAGGCAATCCACAACTCACAGCGAACGACCAAGGGAACACCCTACCGCGTATATAATATGGTTGGCGTAGTTGTCTTCAGTGAAATGTATGAATGTTAGAGTGGATGCAAGGGTTATTTGAAATTTAAAATGGAAAGCTCTCACCAAAAACACGAATCCTTCTAAAAGGCTCAATCCTAATCGTCTCGTTATGTTCCACTCGAATCTTCGTTTTTCTTGAATTCTTGTTTCGAATCTGTTTGATCAGCAGAACTCCCGGCAGCGGACATGATATCCCACGATATACAGCAAGCGTCACATGGCTCTGAAGTGGCCAGACGATTAACATCACCCACACCTACTTCAGTTCATTCTTGATTGACGCTGTTGTCGGCAAGGCCATCCAAAATACGAATTTCCAATATTCCTCGAAAATAACTTCCGACGCACTTACACCAGTTCCGCTTTTATTGTCTGGCACCCGAAATAGTAACACGTCTTCTTATTTTAACTAATTTCGCACATTTTAAAGAAAATTTCAAAGATAAACGGGAGGTCAAAAATGAGGTCAAAAAACGCGTCCGACCACAGACACAGTTTGCTTCGATCCCCCCAAGGCGAAATCCAAACTGCTCATCAGCGAAAATTGAATTTTCATTAATGTGTCATCATTCTATTAAGAATTATTCTTTCGAATAATTTACTAATAGATGAAAGCAAACTAATGGGCCGATAGCTTGAGGCTTCAGCAGCATTTTTATCCGGTTTCAAAATCGGAACTACTTTGGCATTTTTCCAACTACTGGGAAAATATGCCAAATCAAAACATTTGTTGCAAATTTTGACCAAGCTACTTAAAGTTGCTTCAGGTATTTTTTTTATTAAAATGTAAAAAATGCCATCCTCACCAGGGTCTTTCATATTTTTAATTTTTTGATAATAGATTTTATTTCATTCAGATCCGTATTAAAAACAAAACTGTTGTTCAACAATATTCTGAAATTCTATTGAAATTTGATTTTCAATAGGACTCAGAACATTTAAGTTGAAATTATGAGCACTCTCAAACTGCTGAGCAAGTTTTGAGCTTTCTCCCCATTAGTTAATAGAATATTATCACCATCT